>NC_068429.1:7073420-7160920 GCF_023373465.1 Oncorhynchus keta | reverse complement strand
TGTGTGTGTGTGTGTGTGCGCGCTTGGTGTGAGCGCTTGGTGTGTGCGCTTGGTGTGTGTGTGTGTGTTTTATTCCTGTTATGTAACTTAATGATAGGCTAGAAGAATATATGATCAGGGTTCATTAACAACAGGTACTGTATAACAGAGGGCCTTTGTTGAGTCCGTTACATTATGGCTCAGTTTATTGCTTGACGTCACAATATAACTCTTAGGTTTCAGAATAGATCATTAGTGTAAATTGTGTAATTAGATTACATACAGTAAGAGCAGCTAAGTAAGCAAGCTTCCTTTAGGAACTGTGCTTTGTGTTGTTACGTGATGTGAGGCTTAATGATTATACTATTCAAAACTAAAAAAACAAAGTTTTAAGTGAGTATAGGCATTGGTCTGAAAAAATAAAGGAAATTCACATGAGCACCACCAAGGTTTTCCAGCACACAGCTTTGACCTACTACAGTAGTTATGTTGGTCTATTATACTTCAAACTATATGTTGGCTGTTTGCTCAGGATTCAAACCATCTCAAACAGTTTCATTCATGCTCATAGAGGAGGTGCTTCCACAATAATGTGATTAATACCACATACGAGAAAAAGTATTGGATTCTTCACAAAATATTTAAAAAATTGTGGAATGTTGTCCCACTCTTCAATGGCTGTGTGAAGTTGCTGGATATTGGCGGGAACTTGAACAAGTTGTCATACATGTCAATCCAGGGCATCCCAAACATGCTCAGTCGGGCGACATATCTGGTGATTATGCAGGTCATGGAAGAAATTGGACATTTTCGGCTTCCAGGATCCCTGAGACATAGGGCCGTTCATTATCATGCTGAAACATGAGGTGATGTCGGCAGATGAATGGCACGATAATTGGCCTCAGCATCTCGTCCCGGTATCTCTGAGCATTGAAATTGCCATCGATAAAATGCAATTGTGTTCGTTGTCCGTAACTTATGCCTGCCCATACATACCATAACCCCACCGTCATGGAGCACTCTGTTCACAACGTTGACATCAGCAAACTGCTCGCTCACAAGACACCATACACTCTGTCTGCCATCTGCCCGGTACAGTTGAAACCGGGATTCATCCGTGAAGAGCACACTTCTCCAGCGTGCCAGTGGCCATCGAAGGTGGCCCAGTCAGGTCAAGACCGTGGTGAGGACAACGAGCACGTAGAGGAGCTTCCCTGAGACGGTTTCTGTCAGTTTGTGCAGACATTCTTCAGTTGTGCAAACCCCTCAGTTTCATCAGCTGTCCGGGGTGGCTGGTCTCAAACGGTCCCGCTGGTGTGGTTACATGTGGTCTGTGGGTGTGAGGCCGATTGGACATACTTCAAAATTCTTTAAAACGATGTTGGAGGCGGCTTAAGGTAGAGAAATGAACATTCAATTATCTGCCAACAGCTCTGGTGAACATTCCTGCAGTCAGCATGCCAGTAGTACGCTCCCTCAAAACTTGAGACATCTGTGGCGTTGTGTTGTGTGACAAAACTGCACATTTTGGAGTGGCCTTTTATTGTCCTCAGCACAAGGTGCTCCTGTGTAATGATACTGTTTAATGAGCTTCTTGATATGCCACACCAGTCAGGTGGATGGATTATCTTTGCAAAGGAGAAATGCTCACTAACAGGGATGTAAACAAATTTGGTTAAACAGCCATCTACTGATTAGTTGGTTAAACTGCCCTCTACTGATTAGTTGGTTAAACTGCCATCTACTGATTAGTTGGTTAAACAGCCATCTACTGATTAGTTGGTTAAACTGCCCTCTACTGATTAGTTGGTTAAACAGCCATCTACTGATTAGTTGGTTAAACTGCCCTCTACTGATTAGTTGGTTAAACAGC
This sequence comes from Oncorhynchus keta, assembly GCF_023373465.1. Taxonomy (NCBI): domain Eukaryota; kingdom Metazoa; phylum Chordata; class Actinopteri; order Salmoniformes; family Salmonidae; genus Oncorhynchus; species Oncorhynchus keta. The sequence goes on along the minus strand of NC_068429.1, from coordinate 7,159,068 downwards.
CATCTACTGATTAGTTGGTTAAACTGCCATCTACTGATTAGTTGGTTAAACTGCCATCTACTGATTAGTTGGTTAAACAGCCATCTACTGATTAGTTGGTTAAACAGTGGCAGCACTGCCATCTACTGATTAGTTGGTTAAACTGCCATCTACTGATTAGTTGGTTAAACTGCCCTCTACTGACTAGTTGGTTAAACCGCCATCTACTGATTAGTTGGTTAAACCGCCCTCTACTGATTAGTTGGTTAAACTGCCCTCTACTGATTAGTTGGTTAAACTGCCATCTACTGATTAGTTGGTTAAACTGCCATCTACTGATTAGTTGGTTAAACAGCCATCTACTGACATACAGTGGGTTAAAAAAGTATTTAGTCAGCCACCACTGACTTAAAAAGATGAGTGTAAACATAGGTACACTTCAACTATGACAGACAAAATGAGAAGGAAAAAATAGAAAATCACATTGTAGGATTATTAATGAATTTATTTGCAAATTATGGTGGAAAATAAGTATTTGGTCACCTACAAACAAGCAAGATTTCTGGCTCTCACAGACCTGCTTCTTCTTTAAGATTAGTTCCACTCGTTACCTGTATTAATGGCACCTGTTTGAACTTGTTATCTATAAAAGATTGAGTCTGGTTAAACAGTGGCAGCACTGCCCTCTACTGATTAGTTGGTTAAACTGCCCTCTACTGATTAGTTGGTTAAACTGCCATCTACTGATTAGTTGGTTAAACTGCCATCTACTGATTAGTTGGTTAAACTGCCATCTACTGATTAGTTGGTTAAACAGCCATCTACTGATTAGTTGGTTAAACCGCCTCTACTGATTAGTTGGTTAAACTGCCCTCTACTGATTAGTTGGTTAAACTGCCATCTACTGATTAGTTGGTTAAACCGCCCTCTACTGATTAGTTGGTTAAACTGCCCTCTACTGATTAGTTGGTTAAACCGCCATCTACTGATTAGTTGGTTAAACTGCCATCTACTGATTAGTTGGTTAAACTGCCATCTACTGATTAGTTGGTTAAACTGCCATCTACTGATTAGTTGGTTAAACTGCCATCTACTGATTAGTTGGTTAAACTGCCATCTACTGATTAGTTGGTTAAACTGCCATCTACTGATTAGTTGGTTAAACAGCCATCTACTGATTAGTTGGTTAAACTGCCATCTACTGATTAGTTGGTTAAACAGCCATCTACTGATTAGTTGGTTAAACTGCCATCTACTGATTAGTTGGTTAAACTGCCATCTACTGATTAGTTGGTTAAACTGCCATCTACTGATTAGTTGGTTAAACAGTGGCAGCACTGCCCTCTACTGATTAGTTGGTTGAACAGCCATCTACTGATTAGTTGGTTAAACAGCCATCTACTGATTAGTTGGTTAAACAGTGGCAGCACTGCCATCTACTGATTAGTTGGTTAAACTGCCATCTACTGATTAGTTGGTTAAACTGCCATCTACTGATTAGTTGGTTAAACTGCCATCTACTGATTAGTTGGTTAAACAGTGGCAGCACTGCCCTCTACTGATTAGTTGGTTAAACTGCCATCTACTGATTAGTTGGTTAAACAGCCATCTACTGATCAGTTGGTTAAACAACCCTCTACTGATTAGTTGGTTAAACAGTGGCAGCACTGCCATCTACTGATTAGTTGGTTAAACTGCCATCTACTGATTAGTTGGTTAAACTGCCATCTACTGATTAGTTGGTTAAACAGCCCTCTACTGATTAGTTGGTTAAACAGTGGCAGCACTGCCCTCTACTGATTAGTTGGTTAAACAGCCCTCTACTGATTAGTTGGTTAAACAGTGGCAGCACTGCCCTCTACTGATTAGTTGGTTAAACTGCCATCTACTGATTAGTTGGTTAAACAGCCATCTACTGATTAGTTGGTTAAACTGCCATCTACTGATTAGTTGGTTAAACTGCCATCTACTGATTAGTTGGTTAAACAGCCATCTACTGATTAGTTGGTTAAACAGCCATCTACTGATTAGTTGGTTAAACAGTGGCAGCACTGCCATCTACTGATTAGTTGGTTAAACTGCCATCTACTGATTAGTTGGTTAAACAGCCATCTACTGATTAGTTGGTTAAACAGCCATCTATCTACTGATTAGTTGGTTAAACAGTGGCAGCATGCTCTACTGATTAGTTGGTTAAACAGCCATCTACTGATTAGTTGGTTAAACTGCCATCTACTGATTAGTTGGTTAAACAGTGGCAGCACTGCCATCTACTGATTAGTTGGTTAAACAGCCATCTACTGATTAGTTGGTTAAACAGTGGCCATCTACTGATTAGTTGGTTAAACTGCCATCTACTGATTAGTTGGTTAAACTGCCATCTACTGATTAGTTGGTTAAACTGCCATCTACTGATTAGTTGGTTAAACTGCCATCTACTGATTAGTTGGTTAAACTGCCATCTACTGATTAGTTGGTTAAACTGCCATCTACTGATTAGTTGGTTAAACAGCCATCTACTGATTAGTTGGTTAAACAGTGGCAGCACTGCCCTACTGATTAGTTGGTTAAACAGCCATCTACTGATTAGTTGGTTAAACTGCCATCTACTGATTAGTTGGTTAAACAGTGGCAGCACTGCCATCTACTGGATTAGTTGGTTAAACAGCCATCTACTGATTAGTTGGTTAAACAGCCATCTACTGATTAGTTGGTTAAACAGCCATCTACTGATTAGTTGGTTAAACAGTGGCAGCACTGCCATCTACTGATTAGTTGGTTAAACAGCCATCTACTGATTAGTTGGTTAAACTGCCATCTACTGATTAGTTGGTTAAACAGTGGCAGCACTGCCATCTACTGATTAGTTGGTTAAACAGCCATCTACTGATTAGTTGGTTAAACAGCCATCTACTGATTAGTTGGTTAAACAGCCATCTACTGATTAGTTGGTTAAACAGCCATCTACTGATTAGTTGGTTAAACAGCCATCTACTGATTAGTTGGTTAAACAGCCATCTACTGATTAGTTGGTTAAACTGCCATCTACTGATTAGTTGGTTAAACTGCCATCTACTGATTAGTTGGTTAAACAGTGGCAGCACTGCCATCTACTGATTAGTTGGTTAAACAGCCATCTACTGATTAGTTGGTTAAACTGCCATCTACTGATTAGTTGGTTAAACTGCCATCTACTGATTAGTTGGTTAAACAGCAGCATCTACTGATTAGTTGGTTAAACAGCCATCTACTGATTAGTTGGTTAAACAGCCCTCTACTGATTAGTTGGTTAAACTGCCATCTACTGATTAGTTGGTTAAACTGCCATCTACTGATTAGTTGGTTAAACTGCCATCTACTGATTAGTTGGTTAAACAGCCATCTACTGACATACAGTGGGGCAAAAAAGTATTTAGTCAGCCACCAATTGCAAGTTCTCCCACTAAAAGATGAGAGGCCTGTAATTTTCATCATGGTACACTTCAAACAGACAAAATGAGAAGGAAAAAATCAAAATCTTGTAGGATTATTAATGAATTTATTTGCAAATTATGGTGGAAAATAAGTTTTGGTTAAAACAAGCAAGATTTCTGGCTCTCACAGACCTGTAACTTCTTCTTTAAGAGGCTCCTCTGTCCTCCACTCGTTACCTGTATTAATGGCACCTGTTTGAACTTGTTATCAGTATAAAAGTAATAGTGAGTCTGGATTGGTTAAACAGTGGCAGCACTGCCCTCTACTGATTAGTTGGTTAAACTGCCCTCTACTGATTAGTTGGTTAAACTGCCATCTACTGATTAGTTGGTTAAACTGCCATCTACTGATTAGTTGGTTAAACTGCCATCTACTGATTAGTTGGTTAAACAGCCATCTACTGATTAGTTGGTTAAACCGCCATCTACTGATTAGTTGGTTAAACTGCCCTCTACTGATTAGTTGGTTAAACAGCCATCTACTGATTAGTTGGTTAAACAGTGGCAGCACTGCCCTCTACTGATTAGTTGGTTAAACTGCCATCTACTGATTAGTTGGTTAAACAGCCATCTACTGATTAGTTGGTTAAACTGCCATCTACTGATTAGTTGGTTAAACTGCCATCTACTGATTAGTTGGTTAAACAGCCATCTACTGATTAGTTGGTTAAACAGCCATCTATCTACTGATTAGTTGGTTAAACAGTGGCAGCACTGCCCTCTACTGATTAGTTGGTTAAACAGCCATCTACTGATTAGTTGGTTAAACTGCCATCTACTGATTAGTTGGTTAAACAGTGGCAGCACTGCCATCTACTGATTAGTTGGTTAAACAGCCATCTACTGATTAGTTGGTTAAACAGTGGCAGCACTGCCCTCTACTGATTAGTTGGTTAAACTGCCATCTACTGATTAGTTGGTTAAACTGCCATCTACTGATTAGTTGGTTAAACTGCCATCTACTGATTAGTTGGTTAAACTGCCATCTACTGATTAGTTGGTTAAACTGCCATCTACTGATTAGTTGGTTAAACTGCCATCTACTGATTAGTTGGTTAAACAGCCATCTACTGATTAGTTGGTTAAACAGTGGCAGCACTGCCCTCTACTGATTAGTTGGTTAAACAGCCATCTACTGATTAGTTGGTTAAACTGCCATCTACTGATTAGTTGGTTAAACAGTGGCAGCACTGCCCTCTACTGATTAGTTGGTTAAACAGCCATCTACTGATTAGTTGGTTAAACAGCCATCTACTGATTAGTTGGTTAAACAGCCCTCTACTGATTAGTTGGTTAAACAGTGGCAGCACTGCCATCTACTGATTAGTTGGTTAAACAGCCATCTACTGATTAGTTGGTTAAACAGCCATCTACTGATTAGTTGGTTAAACAGTGGCAGCACTCTACTGATTAGTTGGTTAAACAGCCATCTACTGATTAGTTGGTTAAACTGCCATCTACTGATTAGTTGGTTAAACAGTGGCAGCACTGCCCTCTACTGATTAGTTGGTTAAACAGCCATCTACTGATTAGTTGGTTAAACAGCCATCTACTGATTAGTTGGTTAAACAGCCCTCTACTGATTAGTTGGTTAAACAGTGGCAGCACTGCCATCTACTGATTAGTTGGTTAAACAGCCATCTACTGATTAGTTGGTTAAACAGCCCTCTACTGATTAGTTGGTTAAACTGCCATCTACTGATTAGTTGGTTAAACTGCCATCTACTGATTAGTTGGTTAAACTGCCATCTACTGATTAGTTGGTTAAACAGCCATCTACTGACATAGTTGGGCAAAAAGTATTTAGTCAGCCACCAATGCAAGTTCTCCCACTAAAAGATGAGAGGCTGTATTAGTTGGTTAAACTATGACAGACAAAATCCAGAAAATCACTGAGGATTATTTGCAAATTATGGTTAAATTTGGTCACCTACAAACAAGCCTGGCTCTACTGATTCTTCTTTAAGAGGCTCCTCTGTCCTCCACTTGTTAAACACCATCTTGTTATCAGTGTAATTGAGTCTGGTTAAACAGTGGCAGCACTGCCCTCTACTGATTAGTTGGTTAAACTGCCATCTACTGATTAGTTGGTTAAACTGCCATCTACTGATTAGTTGGTTAAACTGCCATCTACTGATTAGTTGGTTAAACTGCCATCTACTGATTAGTTGGTTAAACAGCCATCTACTGATTAGTTGGTTAAACTGCCCTCTACTGATTAGTTGGTTAAACTGCCATCTACTGATTAGTTGGTTAAACAGCCATCTACTGATTAGTTGGTTAAACAGCCATCTACTGATTAGTTGGTTAAACTGCCCTCTACTGATTAGTTGGTTAAACTGCCATCTACTGATTAGTTGGTTAAACTGCCATCTACTGATTAGTTGGTTAAACTGCCATCTACTGATTAGTTGGTTAAACAGCCATCTACTGATTAGTTGGTTAAACAGCCATCTATCTACTGATTAGTTGGTTAAACATTGGCAGCACTGCCCTCTACTGATTAGTTGGTTAAACAGCCATCTACTGATTAGTTGGTTAAACTGCCATCTACTGATTAGTTGGTTAAACAGTGGCAGCACTGCCATCTACTGATTAGTTGGTTAAACAGCCATCTACTGATTAGTTGGTTAAACAGTGGCAGCACTGCCCTACTGATTAGTTGGTTAAACTGCCATCTACTGATTAGTTGGTTAAACTGCCATCTACTGATTAGTTGGTTAAACTGCCATCTACTGATTAGTTGGTTAAACTGCCATCTACTGATTAGTTGGTTAAACTGCCATCTACTGATTAGTTGGTTAAACTGCCATCTACTGATTAGTTGGTTAAACAGCCATCTACTGATTAGTTGGTTAAACAGTGGCAGCACTGCCCTCTACTGATTAGTTGGTTAAACAGCCATCTACTGATTAGTTGGTTAAACTGCCATCTACTGATTAGTTGGTTAAACAGTGGCAGCACTGCCCTCTACTGATTAGTTGGTTAAACAGCCATCTACTGATTAGTTGGTTAAACAGCCATCTACTGATTAGTTGGTTAAACAGCCCTCTACTGATTAGTTGGTTAAACAGTGGCAGCACTGCCATCTACTGATTAGTTGGTTAAACAGCCATCTACTGATTAGTTGGTTAAACTGCCATCTACTGATTAGTTGGTTAAACAGTGGCAGCACTGCCATCTACTGATTAGTTGGTTAAACAGCCATCTACTGATTAGTTGGTTAAACAGCCCTCTACTGATTAGTTGGTTAAACAGCCATCTACTGATTAGTTGGTTAAACAGCCATCTACTGATTAGTTGGTTAAACAGCCCTCTACTGATTAGTTGGTTAAACAGCCATCTACTGATTAGTTGGTTAAACTGCCATCTACTGATTAGTTGGTTAAACTGCCATCTACTGATTAGTTGGTTAAACAGTGGCAGCACTGCCATCTACTGATTAGTTGGTTAAACTGCCATCTACTGATTAGTTGGTTAAACTGCCATCTACTGATTAGTTGGTTAAACTGCCATCTACTGATTAGTTGGTTAAACAGTGGCAGCACTGCCATCTACTGATTAGTTGGTTAAACAGGTTGGTTAAACAGCCACTGATTAGTTGGTTAAACTGCCATCTACTGATTAGTTGGTTAAACTGCCATCTACTGATTAGTTGGTTAAACTGCCATCTACTGATTAGTTGGTTAAACAGCCATCTACTGATTAAAAAAGTTGGTTTAGTCAGCCACCACTTGTGCAAGTTCTCCCACTTAAAAAGATGAGAGGCCTGTAATTTTCATCATAGGTACACTTCAACTACTGATTGAGTTGGTTAAAAATCAGAAAATCACATTGTAGGATTATTAATGAATTTATTTACTGATTATGGTGGAAAATAAGGGTCACCTAAAACAAGCAAGATTTCTGGCTCTCACAGACCTGTACTGATTAGTTTTAAGAGGCCATCTACTGATTAGTTGGTTTAATGGCACCTGTTTGAACTTGTTATCAGTTAAACAGCCATAGTGAGTTGGATTGGTTAAACAGTGGCAGCACTGCCCTCTACTGATTAGTTGGTTAAACTGCCATCTACTGATTAGTTGGTTAAACTGCCATCTACTGATTAGTTGGTTAAACTGCCATCTACTGATTAGTTGGTTAAACTGCCATCTACTGATTAGTTGGTTAAACAGCCATCTACTGATTAGTTGGTTAAACCGCCCTCTACTGATTAGTTGGTTAAACTGCCCTCTACTGATTAGTTGGTTAAACAGCCATCTACTGATTAGTTGGTTAAACCGCCCTCTACTGATTAGTTGGTTAAACTGCCCTCTACTGATTAGTTGGTTAAACCGCCATCTACTGATTAGTTGGTTAAACTGCCATCTACTGATTAGTTGGTTAAACTGCCATCTACTGATTAGTTGGTTAAACAGCCATCTACTGATTAGTTGGTTAAACTGCCATCTACTGATTAGTTGGTTAAACTGCCATCTACTGATTAGTTGGTTAAACTGCCATCTACTGATTAGTTGGTTAAACAGCCATCTACTGATTAGTTGGTTAAACTGCCATCTACTGATTAGTTGGTTAAACAGCCATCTACTGATTAGTTGGTTAAACTGCCATCTACTGATTAGTTGGTTAAACTGCCATCTACTGATTAGTTGGTTAAACTGCCATCTACTGATTAGTTGGTTAAACAGTGGCAGCACTGCCCTCTACTGATTAGTTGGTTGAACAGCCATCTACTGATTAGTTGGTTAAACAGCCATCTACTGATTAGTTGGTTAAACAGTGGCAGCACTGCCATCTACTGATTAGTTGGTTAAACTGCCATCTACTGATTAGTTGGTTAAACTGCCATCTACTGATTAGTTGGTTAAACTGCCATCTACTGATTAGTTGGTTAAACAGTGGCAGCACTGCCCTCTACTGATTAGTTGGTTAAACTGCCATCTACTGATTAGTTGGTTAAACAGCCATCTACTGATTAGTTGGTTAAACAACCCTCTACTGATTAGTTGGTTAAACAGTGGCAGCACTGCCATCTACTGATTAGTTGGTTAAACTGCCATCTACTGATTAGTTGGTTAAACTGCCATCTACTGATTAGTTGGTTAAACAGCCCTCTACTGATTAGTTGGTTAAACAGTGGCAGCACTGCCATCTACTGATTAGTTGGTTAAACTGCCATCTACTGATTAGTTGGTTAAACAGTGGCAGCACTGCCCTCTACTGATTAGTTGGTTAAACTGCCATCTACTGATTAGTTGGTTAAACTGCCATCTACTGATTAGTTGGTTAAACAGTGGCAGCACTGCCCTACTGATTAGTTGGTTAAACTGCCATCTACTGATTAGTTGGTTAAACAGCCATCTACTGATTAGTTGGTTAAACAGCCCTCTACTGATTAGTTGGTTAAACAGTGGCAGCACTGCCATCTACTGATTAGTTGGTTAAACTGCCATCTACTGATTAGTTGGTTAAACAGCCATCTACTGATTAGTTGGTTAAACAGCCATCTATCTACTGATTAGTTGGTTAAACAGTGGCAGCACTGCCCTACTGATTAGTTGGTTAAACAGCCATCTACTGATTAGTTGGTTAAACTGCCATCTACTGATTAGTTGGTTAAACAGTGGCAGCACTGCCATCTACTGATTAGTTGGTTAAACAGCCATCTACTGATTAGTTGGTTAAACAGTGGCAGCACTGCCCTCTACTGATTAGTTGGTTAAACTGCCATCTACTGATTAGTTGGTTAAACTGCCATCTACTGATTAGTTGGTTAAACTGCCATCTACTGATTAGTTGGTTAAACTGCCATCTACTGATTAGTTGGTTAAACTGCCATCTACTGATTAGTTGGTTAAACTGCCATCTACTGATTAGTTGGTTAAACAGCCATCTACTGATTAGTTGGTTAAACAGTGGCAGCACTGCCATCTACTGATTAGTTGGTTAAACAGCCATCTACTGATTAGTTGGTTAAACAGCCCTCTACTGATTAGTTGGTTAAACAGTGGCAGCACTGCCCTCTACTGATTAGTTGGTTAAACAGCCCTCTACTGATTAGTTGGTTAAACAGTGGCAGCACTGCCCTCTACTGATTAGTTGGTTAAACAGCCCTCTACTGATTAGTTGGTTAAACAGTGGCAGCACTGCCCTCTACTGATTAGTTGGTTAAACTGCCATCTACTGATTAGTTGGTTAAACAGCCATCTACTGATTAGTTGGTTAAACTGCCATCTACTGATTAGTTGGTTAAACTGCCATCTACTGATTAGTTGGTTAAACAGCCCTCTACTGATTAGTTGGTTAAACAGCCATCTACTGATTAGTTGGTTAAACAGCCATCTACTGATTAGTTGGTTAAACAGCCCTCTACTGATTAGTTGGTTAAACAGCCATCTACTGATTAGTTGGTTAAACTGCCATCTACTGATTAGTTGGTTAAACTGCCATCTACTGATTAGTTGGTTAAACAGTGGCAGCACTGCCATCTACTGATTAGTTGGTTAAACTGCCATCTACTGATTAGTTGGTTAAACTGCCATCTACTGATTAGTTGGTTAAACTGCCATCTACTGATTAGTTGGTTAAACAGTGGCAGCACTGCCATCTACTGATTAGTTGGTTAAACAGCCATCTACTGATTAGTTGGTTAAACAGCCCTCTACTGATTAGTTGGTTAAACTGCCCTCTACTGATTAGTTGGTTAAACTGCCATCTACTGATTAGTTGGTTAAACTGCCATCTACTGATTAGTTGGTTAAACAGCCATCTACTGACATACAGTGGGGCAAAAAAGTATTTAGTCAGCCACCAATTGTGCAAGTTCTCCCACTTAAAAAGATGAGAGGCCTGTAATTTTCATCATAGGTACACTTCAACTATGACAGACAAAATGAGAAGGAAAAAATCCAGAAAATCACATTGTAGGATTATTAATGAATTTATTTGCAAATTATGGTGGAAAATAAGTATTTGGTCACCTACAAACAAGCAAGATTTCTGGCTCTCACAGACCTGTAACTTCTTCTTTAAGAGGCTCCTCTGTCCTCCACTCGTTACCTGTATTAATGGCACCTGTTTGAACTTGTTATCAGTATAAAAGTAATAGTGAGTCTGGATTGGTTAAACAGTGGCAGCACTGCCCTCTACTGATTAGTTGGTTAAACTGCCCTCTACTGATTAGTTGGTTAAACTGCCATCTACTGATTAGTTGGTTAAACTGCCATCTACTGATTAGTTGGTTAAACTGCCATCTACTGATTAGTTGGTTAAACAGCCATCTACTGATTAGTTGGTTAAACCGCCCTCTACTGATTAGTTGGTTAAACTGCCCTCTACTGATTAGTTGGTTAAACAGCCATCTACTGATTAGTTGGTTAAACCGCCCTCTACTGATTAGTTGGTTAAACTGCCCTCTACTGATTAGTTGGTTAAACTGCCATCTACTGATTAGTTGGTTAAACTGCCATCTACTGATTAGTTGGTTAAACTGCCATCTACTGATTAGTTGGTTAAACAGCCATCTACTGATTAGTTGGTTAAACTGCCATCTACTGATTAGTTGGTTAAACTGCCATCTACTGATTAGTTGGTTAAACTGCCATCTACTGATTAGTTGGTTAAACAGCCATCTACTGATTAGTTGGTTAAACTGCCATCTACTGATTAGTTGGTTAAACAGCCATCTACTGATTAGTTGGTTAAACTGCCATCTACTGATTAGTTGGTTAAACTGCCATCTACTGATTAGTTGGTTAAACTGCCATCTACTGATTAGTTGGTTAAACAGTGGCAGCACTGCCCTCTACTGATTAGTTGGTTGAACAGCCATCTACTGATTAGTTGGTTAAACAGCCATCTACTGATTAGTTGGTTAAACAGTGGCAGCACTGCCATCTACTGATTAGTTGGTTAAACTGCCATCTACTGATTAGTTGGTTAAACTGCCATCTACTGATTAGTTGGTTAAACTGCCATCTACTGATTAGTTGGTTAAACAGTGGCAGCACTGCCCTCTACTGATTAGTTGGTTAAACTGCCATCTACTGATTAGTTGGTTAAACAGCCATCTACTGATTAGTTGGTTAAACAGTGGCAGCACTGCCATCTACTGATTAGTTGGTTAAACTGCCATCTACTGATTAGTTGGTTAAACTGCCATCTACTGATTAGTTGGTTAAACAGCCCTCTACTGATTAGTTGGTTAAACAGTGGCAGCACTGCCATCTACTGATTAGTTGGTTAAACTGCCATCTACTGATTAGTTGGTTAAACAGTGGCAGCACTGCCCTCTACTGATTAGTTGGTTAAACTGCCATCTACTGATTAGTTGGTTAAACTGCCATCTACTGATTAGTTGGTTAAACAGTGGCAGCACTGCCCTCTACTGATTAGTTGGTTAAACTGCCATCTACTGATTAGTTGGTTAAACAGCCATCTACTGATTAGTTGGTTAAACAGCCCTCTACTGATTAGTTGGTTAAACAGTGGCAGCACTGCCATCTACTGATTAGTTGGTTAAACTGCCATCTACTGATTAGTTGGTTAAACAGCCATCTACTGATTAGTTGGTTAAACAGCCATCTATCTACTGATTAGTTGGTTAAACAGTGGCAGCACTGCCCTCTACTGATTAGTTGGTTAAACAGCCATCTACTGATTAGTTGGTTAAACTGCCATCTACTGATTAGTTGGTTAAACAGTGGCAGCACTGCCCTCTACTGATTAGTTGGTTAAACAGCCATCTACTGATTAGTTGGTTAAACAGCCATCTACTGATTAGTTGGTTAAACTGCCATCTACTGATTAGTTGGTTAAACAGCCATCTACTGATTAGTTGGTTAAACAGTGGCAGCACTGCCCTCTACTGATTAGTTGGTTAAACTGCCATCTACTGATTAGTTGGTTAAACTGCCATCTACTGATTAGTTGGTTAAACTGCCATCTACTGATTAGTTGGTTAAACTGCCATCTACTGATTAGTTGGTTAAACTGCCATCTACTGATTAGTTGGTTAAACTGCCATCTACTGATTAGTTGGTTAAACAGCCATCTACTGATTAGTTGGTTAAACAGTGGCAGCACTGCCCTCTACTGATTAGTTGGTTAAACAGCCATCTACTGATTAGTTGGTTAAACTGCCATCTACTGATTAGTTGGTTAAACAGTGGCAGCACTGCCCTCTACTGATTAGTTGGTTAAACAGCCATCTACTGATTAGTTGGTTAAACAGCCATCTACTGATTAGTTGGTTAAACTGCCATCTACTGATTAGTTGGTTAAACAGCCATCTACTGATTAGTTGGTTAAACAGTGGCAGCACTGCCCTCTACTGATTAGTTGGTTAAACTGCCATCTACTGATTAGTTGGTTAAACTGCCATCTACTGATTAGTTGGTTAAACTGCCATCTACTGATTAGTTGGTTAAACTGCCATCTACTGATTAGTTGGTTAAACTGCCATCTACTGATTAGTTGGTTAAACTGCCATCTACTGATTAGTTGGTTAAACAGCCATCTATCTGTTAAACAGCCATCTACTGATTAGTTGGTTAAACAGTGGCAGCACTGCCCTCTACTGATTAGTTGGTTAAACAGCCATCTACTGATTAGTTGGTTAAACTGCCATCTACTGATTAGTTGGTTAAACAGTGGCAGCACTGCCCTCTACTGATTAGTTGGTTAAACAGCCATCTACTGATTAGTTGGTTAAACAGCCATCTACTGATTAGTTGGTTAAACAGCCCTCTACTGATTAGTTGGTTAAACAGTGGCAGCACTGCCATCTACTGATTAGTTGGTTAAACAGTGGCAGCACTGCCATCTACTGATTAGTTGGTTAAACAGCCATCTACTGATTAGTTGGTTAAACTATCTACTGATTAGTTGGTTAAACAGTGGCAGCACTGCCCTCTACTGATTAGTTGGTTAAACAGCCATCTACTGATTAGTTGGTTAAACAGCCCTCTACTGATTAGTTGGTTAAACAGCCATCTACTGATTAGTTGGTTAAACAGCCATCTACTGATTAGTTGGTTAAACAGCCCTCTACTGATTAGTTGGTTAAACAGCCATCTACTGATTAGTTGGTTAAACTGCCATCTACTGATTAGTTGGTTAAACTGCCATCTACTGATTAGTTGGTTAAACAGTGGCAGCACTGCCCTCTACTGATTAGTTGGTTAAACTGCCATCTACTGATTAGTTGGTTAAACTGCCATCTACTGATTAGTTGGTTAAACTGCCATCTACTGATTAGTTGGTTAAACAGTGGCAGCACTGCCATCTACTGATTAGTTGGTTAAACAGCCATCTACTGATTAGTTGGTTAAACAGCCCTCTACTGATTAGTTGGTTAAACTGCCATCTACTGATTAGTTGGTTAAACTGCCATCTACTGATTAGTTGGTTAAACTGCCATCTACTGATTAGTTGGTTAAACTGCCATCTACTGATTCGTTGGTTAAACAGCCATCTACTGATTAGTTGGTTAAACTGCCCTCTACTGATTAGTTGGTTAAACAGCCCTCTACTGATTAGTTGGTTAAACAGCCATCTACTGATTAGTTGGTTAAACAGCCCTCTACTGATTAGTTGGTTAAACTGCCATCTACTGATTAGTTGGTTAAACTGCCATCTACTGATTAGTTGGTTAAACTGCCATCTACTGATTAGTTGGTTAAACTGCCATCTACTGATTAGTTGGTTAAACAGCCATCTACTGATTAGTTGGTTAAACTGCCATTAGTTGGTTAAACAGCCCTACTGATTAGTTGGTTAAACTGCCATCTACTGATTAGTTGGTTAAACAGCCCTCTACTGATTAGTTGGTTAAACTGCCATCTACTGATTAGTTGGTTAAACTGCCATCTACTGATTAGTTGGTTAAACTGCCATCTACTGATTAGTTGGTTAAACAGCCATCTACTGATTAGTTGGTTAAACAGCCATCTACTGATTCGTTGGTTAAACAGTGGCAGCACTGCCATCTACTGATTAGTTGGTTAAACAGTGGCAGCACTGCCCTCTACTGATTAGTTGGTTAAACAGTGGCAGCACTGCCCTCTACTGATTAGTTGGTTAAACAGTGGCAGCACTGCCCTCTACTGATTAGTTGGTTAAACAGTGGCAGCACTGCCCTCTACTGATTAGTTGGTTAAACAGCCATCTACTGATTAGTTGGTTAAACAGTGGCAGCACTGCCCTCTACTGATTAGTTGGTTAAACAGTGGCAGCACTGCCCTCTACTGATTAGTTGGTTAAACAGCCATCTACTGATTAGTTGGTTAAACAGTGGCAGCACTGCCCTCTACTGATTAGTTGGTTAAACAGTGGCAGCACTGCCCTCTACTGATTAGTTGGTTAAACAGCCATCTACTGATTAGTTGGTTAAACAGCCATCTACTGATTAGTTGGTTAAACAGTGGCAGCACTGCCCTCTACTGATTAGTTGGTTAAACAGTGGCAGCACTGCCCTACTGATTAGTTGGTTAAACAGTGGCAGCACTGCCCTCTACTGATTAGTTGGTTAAACAGTGGCAGCACTGCCCTACTGATTAGTTGGTTAAACAGCCATCTACTGATTAGTTGGTTAAACAGTGGCAGCACTGCCCTCTACTGATTAGTTGGTTAAACAGTGGCAGCACTGCCCTCTACTGATTAGTTGGTTAAACAGCCATCTACTGATTAGTTGGTTAAACAGTGGCAGCACTGCCCTCTACTGATTAGTTGGTTAAACAGTGGCAGCACTGCCCTCTACTGATTAGTTGGTTAAACAGCCATCTACTGATTAGTTGGTTAAACAGCCATCTACTGATTAGTTGGTTAAACAGTGGCAGCACTGCCCTCTACTGACATGGTTTAATATTGAAGGTCAAAGAACAAAATGTCTTTCATTTTTCCTGTTGAAAAGAAGTCTCAGATCCTATACTATAATGTATTACATACAGTACTACTATTATTTGAACAGAAAGACAATTATTGTTTACAAAGGAACATATGCACAATGATATTCTTGACATTATCAGTTGGGTTTTAGGATAATGAGGAAGACATGTTGTGAACTTGTATCAAAAACGTGTTTCAATATTACATGTATTCTATCAAAGTAGGTTCAGGGGACAGTTATTTTAGATTCCGTGGTGTGTCACAGTTCCAACCGATCTATAGTTCCAACCGTTCTATAGTTCCAACCGTTCTATAGTTCCAACCGCTCTATAGTTCCAACCGTTCTATAGTTCCAACCGTTCTATAGTTCCAACCGCTCTATAGTTCCAACCGTTCTATAGTTCCAACCGTTCTATAGTTCCAACTGTTCTATAGTTCCAACCGTTCTATAGTTCCAACCATTCTATAGTTCCAACTGCTCTATAGTTCCAACCGTTCTATAGTTCCAACCGTTCTATAGTTCCAACCGTTCTATAGTTCCAACCGTTCTATAGTTCCAAAAGTTCTATAGTTCCAACCGTTCTATAGTTCCAACCGTTCTATAGTTCCAACCGTTCTATAGTTCCAACCATTCTATAGTTCCAACCGTTCTATAGTTCCAACCGTTCTATAGTTCCAACCGTTCTATAGTTCCAACCGTTCTATAGTTCCAACCGTTCTATAGTTCCAACCGTTCTATAGTTCCAACCGTTCTATAGTTCCAACCGTTCTATAGTTCCAATCGTTCTATAGTTCCAATCGTTCTATAGTTCCAACCGTTCTATAGTTCCAACCGTTCTATAGTTCCAACCGTTCTATAGTTCCAACCGTTCTATAGTTCCAAAAGTTCTATAGTTCCAACCGTTCTATAGTTCCAACCGTTCTATAGTTCCAACCGTTCTATAGTTCCAACCGTTCTATAGTTCCAACCGTTCTATTCTCCGAGGAGGATCAGGTTGATTAAGTGTGACCCGGTTCTACGGTGGAATGTTGTTCTTTCTCAACATTCTATTCTGCCTGTCCTGTAAAATAGGCCAGTTATGAAGCCAAACCAGTCAGAGCTTATTCCTTATAGCAGGGGTGTGTGTGTGTGTGTGTGTGTGTGTGTGTGTGTGTGTGTGTGTGTGTGTGTGTGTGTGTGTGTGTGTGTGTGTGTGTGTGTGTGTGTGTGTGTGTGTGTGTGTGTGTGTGTGCGTGTGCGTGCGTGTACATGTACGCGCTTGAGTGAGTTTCAACCGAATAACACACACACCTCGAATACCACAATAATATTCAACAGACTAGTGCTTCCTGGTTGTTGAGTAGTGCATGCTGCTTGTGGTGTACTGCTTGCACCTTACTGCGTCCTGCTTGTTGCTTACTGCGTCCTGCTTGTTGCTTACTGCATGGTGCGTACTGCATGTTGCTTACTGCATACTGCTTGTTGCTTACTGCATGGTGCGTACTGCATGTTGCTTACTGCATACTGCTTGTTGCTTACTGCATGGTGCGTACTGCATACTGCTTGTTGCTTACTGCATGGTGCGTACTGCATGTTGCATACTGCATGGTGCGTACTGCATGTTGCTTACTGCATACTGCTTGTTGCTTACTGCATGGTGCGTACTGCATGTTGCTTACTGCATACTGCTTGTTGCTTACTGCATGGTGCGTACTGCATACTGCTTGTTGCTTACTGCATGGTGCGTACTGCATGTTGCATACTGCATGGTGCGTACTGCATGTTGCTTACTGCATACTGCTTGTTGCTTACTGCATGGTGCGTACTGCATGTTGCTTACTGCATACTGCTTGTTGCTTACTGCATGGTACGTACTGCATGTTGCATACTGCATGGTGCGTACTGCATGTTGCTTACTGCATGTTGCTTACTGCATGGTGCGTACTGCATGTTGCATACTGCATGGTGCGTACTGCATGTTGCTTACTGCATGGTGCGTACTGCATGTTGCATGTTGCTGATTGATTACTGCATACTGCTTTTTGCTTACTGCATGGCGCGTACTGCATGTTGCTTACTGCATGGTGCGTACTGCATGGTGCGTACTGCATATTGCATGTTGCTGATTGATTACTGCATACTGCTTGTTGCATACTGCATGTTGCTTACTGCATGTTGCATGTTGCTGATTGATTACTGCATACTGCTTGTTGCTTACTGCATGGTGCGTACTGCATGGTGCGTACTGCATGTTGCTTACTGCATGGTGCTTACTGCATGGTGCGTACTGCATGGTGCATACTGCATGTTGCTTGCTGCATGTTGCATGTTGCTGATTGATTACTGCATACTGCATGTTGCTTACTGCATGTTGCGTACTGCATGTTGCATACTGCATGTTGCTTGCTGCATGTTGCATGTTGCTGATTGATTACTGCATACTGCATGTTGCTTACTGCATGTTGCGTACTGCATGTTGCATACTGCATGTTGCATACTGCATGTTGCATGTTGCTGATTGATTACTGCATACTGCATGTTGCTTACTGCATGTTGCGTACTGCATGTTGCATACTGCATGTTGCATACTGCATGTTGCATACTGCATGTTGCTTACTGTATGTTGCGTACTGCATGTTGCTTACTGCATGTTGCATGTTGCTGATTGATTACTGCTTACTGCATGTTGCGTACTGCATGTTGCGTACTGCATGTTGCTTACTGCATGTTGCTTACTGCATGTTGCGTACTGCATGTTGCGTACTGCATGTTGCTTACTGCATGTTGCGTACTGCATGTTGCTTACTGCATGTTGCTTACTGTATGTTGCTTACTGCATGTTGCGTACTGCATGTTGCTTACTGCATGTTGCGTACTGCATGTTGTGTACTGCATGTTGCTTACTGCATGTTGCTTAATGCATGTTGCGTACTGCATGTTGCTTACTGCATGTTGCTTACTGCATGTTGCGTACTGCATGTTGTGTACTGCATGTTGCTTACTGCATGTTGCGTACTGCTTGTTACTTACTTCTTACTGTTTCCTGCTTTATTCTGCTGTCAGTTTCAGTCGGGAGTTTCAGGGTCTAATGTCTCAGTGTATTCCAGTGGTAGTAATGTTAACTATTACTCACATTGTTGTCTCTTTCCTTGTAGAAGTCAAGATGGCGTCTGTTCTACAGGACCTCCTAGTCTGCTGCAGAAAACAGAGGAGGGAAGAGGAATAGATCTGGATGAGGAAGAGGCAGACCTCAATCAGAAAAAGGTCTGAACTTTAATACGTTACATTCATCTTTAAATTAACGGACTGATATAACATCAATCTCAATTAAAAGGAAAATTGAAGACAAAAAAATGCCCATCCGACCGATGGTCCTAATGATTAGATCATTCAGGAGATGTACATATCTCTGGGTAAAGAGGAGAGGTAGGTCATTCAGGAGATGTACATATCTCTGGGTAAAGAGGAGAGGTAGGTCATTCAGGAGATGTACATATCTCTGGGTAAAGAGGAGAGGTAGGTCATTCAGGAGATGTACATATCTCTGGGTAAAGAGGAGAGGTAGATCATTCAGGAGATGTACATATCTCTGGGTATTCAGGAGATGTGCATATCTCTGGGTAAAGAGGAGAGGTAGATCATTCAGGAGATGTACATATCTCTGGGTAAAGAGGAGAGGTAGATCATTCAGGAGATGTGCATATCTCTGGGTAAAGAGGAGAGGTAGATCATTCAGGAGATGTGCATATCTCTGGGTAAAGAGGAGGGTAGAGTAGATCATTCAGGAGATGTGCATATCTCTGGGTAAAGAGGAGAGGTAGATCATTCAGGAGATGTGCATATCTCTGGGTAAAGAGGAGAGGTAGATCATTCAGGAGATGTGCATAAAGAGGAGAGGTCATTCAGGAGATGTGCATATCTCTGGGTAAAGAGGAGAGGTAGATCATTCAGGAGATGTACATATCTCTGGGTAAAGAGGAGAGGTAGATCATTCAGGAGATGTGCATATCTCTGGGTAAAGAGGAGAGGTAGATCATTCAGGAGATGTGCATATCTCTGGGTAAAGAGGAGAGGTAGATCATTCAGGAGATGTGCATATCTCTGGGAGATGTGCATATCTCTGGGTAAAGAGGAGAGGTAGATCATTCAGGAGATGTGCATATCTCTGGGTAAAGAGGAGAGGTAGATCATTCAGGAGATGTACATATCTCTGGGTAAAGAGGAGAGGTAGATCATTCAGGAGATGTGCATATCTCTGGGTAAAGAGGAGAGGTAGATCATTCAGGAGATGTGCATATCTCTGGGTAAAGAGGAGAGGTAGATCATTCAGGAGATGTGCATATCTCTGGGTAAAGAGGAGAGGTAGATCATTCAGGAGATGTGCATATCTCTGGGTAAAGAGGAGAGGTAGATCATTCAGGAGATGTACATATCTCTGGGTAAAGAGGAGAGGTAGATCATTCAGGAGATGTGCATATCTCTGGGTAAAGAGGAGAGGTAGATCATTCAGGAGATGTGCATATCTCTGGGTAAAGAGGAGAGGTAGATCATTCAGGAGATGTGCATATCTCTGGGTAAAGAGGAGAGGTAGATCATTCAGGAGATGTGCATATCTCTGGGCAAAGAGGAGAGGTAGATCATTCAGGAGATGTACATATCTCTGGGCAAAGAGGAGAGGTAGATCATTCAGGAGATGTGCATATCTCTGGGTAAAGAGGAGAGGTAGATCATTCAGGAGATGTACATATCTCTGGGTAAAGAGGAGAGGTAGATCATTCAGGAGATGTACATATCTCTGGGTAAAGAGGAGAGGTAGGTCATTCAGGAGATGTACATATCTCTGGGTAAAGAGGAGAGGTAGATCATTCAGGTGATGTGCATATCTCTGGGTAAAGAGGAGAGGTAGGTCATTCAGGAGATGTGCATATCTCTGGGTAAAGAGGAGAGGTAGATCATTCAGGAGATGTACATATCTCTGGGTAAAGAGGAGAGGTAGATCATTCAGGAGATGTACATATCTCTGGGTAAAGAGGAGAGGTAGATCATTCAGGAGATGTGCATATCTCTGGGTAAAGAGGAGAGGTAGATCATTCAGGAGATGTACATATCTCTGGGTAAAGAGGAGAGGTAGATCATTCAGGAGATGTACATATCTCTGGGTAAAGAGGAGAGGTAGATCATTCAGGAGATGTACATATCTCTGGGTAAAGAGGAGAGGTAGATCATTCAGGAGATGTACATATCTCTGGGTAAAGAGGAGAGGTAGATCATTCAGGAGATGTGCATATCTCTGGGTAAAGAGGAGAGGTAGATCATTCAGGAGATGTGCATATCTCTGGGGTAAAGAGGAGAGGTAGATCATTCAGGAGATGTACATATCTCTGGGTAAAGAGGAGAGGTAGATCATTCAGGAGATGTGCATATCTCTGGGTAAAGAGGAGAGGTAGATCATTCAGGAGATGTACATATCTCTGGGTAAAGAGGAGAGGTAGATCATTCAGGAGATGTGCATATCTCTGGGTAAAGAGGAGAGGTAGGTCATTCAGGAGATGTGCATATCTCTAGGTAAAGAGGAGAGGTAGATCATTCAAGAGATGTGCATATCTTTGGGTAAAGAGGAGAGGTAGATCATTCAGGAGATGTACATATCTCTGGGTAAAGAGGAGAGGTAGATCATTCAGGAGATGTGCATATCTCTGGGTAAAGAGGAGAGGTAGATCATTCAGGAGATGTGCATATCTCTGGGTAAAGAGGAGAGGTAGATCATTCAGGAGATGTACATATCTCTGGGTAAAGAGGAGAGGTAGATCATTCAGGAGATGTACATATCTCTGGGTAAAGAGGAGAGGTAGATCATTCAGGAGATGTACATATCTCTGGGTAAAGAGGAGAGGTAGATCATTCAGGAGATGTACATATCTCTGGGTAAAGAGGAGAGGTAGATCATTCAGGAGATGTGCATATCTCTGGGTAAAGAGGAGAGGTAGATCATTCAGGAGATGTGCATATCTCTGGGTAAAGAGGAGAGGTAGATCATTCAGGAGATGTACATATCTCTGGGTAAAGAGGAGAGGTAGATCATTCAGGAGATGTGCATATCTCTGGGTAAAGAGGAGAGGTAGATCATTCAGGAGATGTGCATATCTCTGGGTAAAGAGGAGAGGTAGGTCATTCAGGAGATGTGCATATCTCTGGGTAAAGAGGAGAGGTAGATCATTCAGGAGATGTGCATATCTCTGGGTAAAGAGGAGAGGTAGATCATTCAGGAGATGTACATATCTCTGGGTAAAGAGGAGAGGTAGATCATTCAGGAGATGTACATATCTCTGGGTAAAGAGGAGAGGTAGATCATTCAGGAGATGTACATATCTCTGGGTAAAGAGGAGAGGTAGATCATTCAGGAGATGTGCATATCTCTGGTTAAAGAGGAGAGGTAGGTCATTCAGGAGATGTGCATATCTCTGGGTAAAGAGGAGAGGTAGATCATTCAGGAGATGTGCATATCTCTGGGTAAAGAGGAGAGGTAGATCATTCAGGAGATGTACATATCTCTGGGTAAAGAGGAGAGGTAGATCATTCAGGAGATGTGCATATCTCTGGGTAAAGAGGAGAGGTAGATCATTCAGGAGATGTGCATATCTCTGGGTAAAGAGGAGAGGTAGATCATTCAGGAGATGTGCATATCTCTGGGTAAAGAGGAGAGAGTAGATCATTCAGGAGATGTGCATATCTCTGGGCAAAGAGGAGAGGTAGATCATTCAGGAGATGTACATATCTCTGGGCAAAGAGGAGAGGTAGATCATTCAGGAGATGTGCATATCTCTGGGTAAAGAGGAGAGGTAGATCATTCAGGAGATGTACATATCTCTGGGTAAAGAGGAGAGGTAGATCATTCAGGAGATGTACATATCTCTGGGTAAAGAGGAGAGGTAGGTCATTCAGGAGATGTACATATCTCTGGGTAAAGAGGAGAGGTAGATCATTCAGGTGATGTGCATATCTCTGGGTAAAGAGGAGAGGTAGGTCATTCAGGAGATGTGCATATCTCTGGGTAAAGAGGAGAGGTAGATCATTCAGGAGATGTACATATCTCTGGGTAAAGAGGAGAGGTAGATCATTCAGGAGATGTACATATCTCTGGGTAAAGAGGAGAGGTAGATCATTCAGGAGATGTGCATATCTCTGGGTAAAGAGGAGAGGTAGATCATTCAGGAGATGTACATATCTCTGGGTAAAGAGGAGAGGTAGATCATTCAGGAGATGTACATATCTCTGGGTAAAGAGGAGAGGTAGATCATTCAGGAGATGTACATATCTCTGGGTAAAGAGGAGAGGTAGATCATTCAGGAGATGTACATATCTCTGGGTAAAGAGGAGAGGTAGATCATTCAGGAGATGTGCATATCTCTGGGTAAAGAGGAGAGGTAGATCATTCAGGAGATGTGCATATCTCTGGGTAAAGAGGAGAGGTAGATCATTCAGGAGATGTACATATCTCTGGGTAAAGAGGAGAGGTAGATCATTCAGGAGATGTGCATATCTCTGGGTAAAGAGGAGAGGTAGATCATTCAGGAGATGTACATATCTCTGGGTAAAGAGGAGAGGTAGATCATTCAGGAGATGTGCATATCTCTGGGTAAAGAGGAGAGGTAGGTCATTCAGGAGATGTGCATATCTCTAGGTAAAGAGGAGAGGTAGATCATTCAAGAGATGTGCATATCTTTGGGTAAAGAGGAGAGGTAGATCATTCAGGAGATGTACATATCTCTGGGTAAAGAGGAGAGGTAGATCATTCAGGAGATGTGCATATCTCTGGGTAAAGAGGAGAGGTAGATCATTCAGGAGATGTGCATATCTCTGGGTAAAGAGGAGAGGTAGATCATTCAGGAGATGTACATATCTCTGGGTAAAGAGGAGAGGTAGATCATTCAGGAGATGTACATATCTCTGGGTAAAGAGGAGAGGTAGATCATTCAGGAGATGTACATATCTCTGGGTAAAGAGGAGAGGTAGATCATTCAGGAGATGTACATATCTCTGGGTAAAGAGGAGAGGTAGATCATTCAGGAGATGTGCATATCTCTGGGTAAAGAGGAGAGGTAGATCATTCAGGAGATGTGCATATCTCTGGGTAAAGAGGAGAGGTAGATCATTCAGGAGATGTACATATCTCTGGGTAAAGAGGAGAGGTAGATCATTCAGGAGATGTGCATATCTCTGGGTAAAGAGGAGAGGTAGATCATTCAGGAGATGTGCATATCTCTGGGTAAAGAGGAGAGGTAGGTCATTCAGGAGATGTGCATATCTCTGGGTAAAGAGGAGAGGTAGATCATTCAGGAGATGTGCATATCTCTGGGTAAAGAGGAGAGGTAGATCATTCAGGAGATGTACATATCTCTGGGTAAAGAGGAGAGGTAGATCATTCAGGAGATGTACATATCTCTGGGTAAAGAGGAGAGGTAGATCATTCAGGAGATGTACATATCTCTGGGTAAAGAGGAGAGGTAGATCATTCAGGAGATGTGCATATCTCTGGTTAAAGAGGAGAGGTAGGTCATTCAGGAGATGTGCATATCTCTGGGTAAAGAGGAGAGGTAGATCATTCAGGAGATGTGCATATCTCTGGGTAAAGAGGAGAGGTAGATCATTCAGGAGATGTACATATCTCTGGGTAAAGAGGAGAGGTAGATCATTCAGGAGATGTGCATATCTCTGGGTAAAGAGGAGAGGTAGATCATTCAGGAGATGTGCATATCTCTGGGTAAAGAGGAGAGGTAGATCATTCAGGAGATGTGCATATCTCTGGGTAAAGAGGAGAGGTAGATCATTCAGGAGATGGCATATCTCTGGGCAAAGAGGAGAGGTAGATCATTCAGGAGATGTACATATCTCTGGGCAAAGAGGAGAGGTAGATCATTCAGGAGATGTGCATATCTCTGGGTAAAGAGGAGAGGTAGATCATTCAGGAGATGTACATATCTCTGGGTAAAGAGGAGAGGTAGATCATTCAGGAGATGTACATATCTCTGGGTAAAGAGGAGAGGTAGGTCATTCAGGAGATGTACATATCTCTGGGTAAAGAGGAGAGGTAGATCATTCAGGTGATGTGCATATCTCTGGGTAAAGAGGAGAGGTAGGTCATTCAGGAGATGTGCATATCTCTGGGTAAAGAGGAGAGGTAGATCATTCAGGAGATGTACATATCTCTGGGTAAAGAGGAGAGGTAGATCATTCAGGAGATGTACATATCTCTGGGTAAAGAGGAGAGGTAGATCATTCAGGAGATGTGCATATCTCTGGGTAAAGAGGAGAGGTAGATCATTCAGGAGATGTACATATCTCTGGGTAAAGAGGAGAGGTAGATCATTCAGGAGATGTACATATCTCTGGGTAAAGAGGAGAGGTAGATCATTCAGGAGATGTACATATCTCTGGGTAAAGAGGAGAGGTAGATCATTCAGGAGATGTACATATCTCTGGGTAAAGAGGAGAGGTAGATCATTCAGGAGATGTGCATATCTCTGGGTAAAGAGGAGAGGTAGATCATTCAGGAGATGTGCATATCTCTGGGTAAAGAGGAGAGGTAGATCATTCAGGAGATGTACATATCTCTGGGTAAAGAGGAGAGGTAGATCATTCAGGAGATGTGCATATCTCTGGGTAAAGAGGAGAGGTAGGTCATTCAGGAGATGTACATATCTCTGGGTAAAGAGGAGAGGTAGATCATTCAGGAGATGTGCATATCTCTGGGTAAAGAGGAGAGGTAGGTCATTCAGGAGATGTGCATATCTCTAGGTAAAGAGGAGAGGTAGATCATTCAAGAGATGTGCATATCTCTGGGTAAAGAGGAGAGGTAGATCATTCAGGAGATGTACATATCTCTGGGTAAAGAGGAGAGGTAGATCATTCAGGAGATGTGCATATCTCTGGGTAAAGAGGAGAGGTAGATCATTCAGGAGATGTGCATATCTCTGGGTAAAGAGGAGAGGTAGATCATTCAGGAGATGTACATATCTCTGGGTAAAGAGGAGAGGTAGATCATTCAGGAGATGTACATATCTCTGGGTAAAGAGGAGAGGTAGATCATTCAGGAGATGTACATATCTCTGGGTAAAGAGGAGAGGTAGATCATTCAGGAGATGTACATATCTCTGGGTAAAGAGGAGAGGTAGATCATTCAGGAGATGTACATATCTCTGGGTAAAGAGGAGAGGTAGATCATTCAGGAGATGTACATATCTCTGGGTAAAGAGGAGAGGTAGATCATTCAGGAGATGTACATATCTCTGGGTAAAGAGGAGAGGTAGATCATTCAGGAGATGTGCATATCTCTGGGTAAAGAGGAGAGGTAGATCATTCAGGAGATGTACATATCTCTGGGTAAAGAGGAGAGGTAGATCATTCAGGAGATGTACATATCTCTGGGTAAAGAGGAGAGGTAGGTCATTCAGGAGATGTACATATCTCTGGGTAAAGAGGAGAGGTAGGTCATTCAGGAGATGTGTATATCTCTGGGTAAAGAGGAGAGGTAGGTCATTCAGGAGATGTACATATCTCTGGGTAAAGAGGAGAGGTAGATCATTCAGGAGATGTGCATATCTCTGGGTAAAGAGGAGAGGTAGATCATTCAGGAGATGTACATATCTCTGGGTAAAGAGGAGAGGTAGATCATTCAGGTGATGTGCATATCTCTGGGTAAAGAGGAGAGGTAGGTCATTCAGGAGATGTGCATATCTCTGGGTAAAGAGGAGAGGTAGATCATTCAGGAGATGTACATATCTCTGGGTAAAGAGGAGAGGTAGATCATTCAGGAGATGTACATATCTCTGGGTAAAGAGGAGAGGTAGATCATTCAGGAGATGTGCATATCTCTGGGTAAAGAGGAGAGGTAGATCATTCAGGAGATGTACATATCTCTGGGTAAAGAGGAGAGGTAGATCATTCAGGAGATGTACATATCTCTGGGTAAAGAGGAGAGGTAGATCATTCAGGAGATGTACATATCTCTGGGTAAAGAGGAGAGGTAGATCATTCAGGAGATGTGCATATCTCTGGGTAAAGAGGAGAGGTAGATCATTCAGGAGATGTGCATATCTCTGGGTAAAGAGGAGAGGTAGATCATTCAGGAGATGTGCATATCTCTGGGTAAAGAGGAGAGGTAGATCATTCAGGAGATGTGCATATCTCTGGGTAAAGAGGAGAGGTAGATCATTCAGGAGATGTACATATCTCTGGGTAAAGAGGAGAGGTAGATCATTCAGGAGATGTGCATATCTCTGGGTAAAGAGGAGAGGTAGGTCATTCAGGAGATGTGCATATCTCTAGGTAAAGAGGAGAGGTAGATCATTCAAGAGATGTGCATATCTCTGGGTAAAGAGGAGAGGTAGATCATTCAGGAGATGTACATATCTCTGGGTAAAGAGGAGAGGTAGATCATTCAGGAGATGTGCATATCTCTGGGTAAAGAGGAGAGGTAGATCATTCAGGAGATGTACATATCTCTGGGTAAAGAGGAGAGGTAGATCATTCAGGAGATGTACATATCTCTGGGTAAAGAGGAGAGGTAGATCATTCAGGAGATGTACATATCTCTGGGTAAAGAGGAGAGGTAGATCATTCAGGAGATGTACATATCTCTGGGTAAAGAGGAGAGGTAGATCATTCAGGAGATGTACATATCTCTGGGTAAAGAGGAGAGGTAGATCATTCAGGAGATGTACATATCTCTGGGTAAAGAGGAGAGGTAGATCATTCAGGAGATGTACATATCTCTGGGTAAAGAGGAGAGGTAGATCATTCAGGAGATGTGCATATCTCTGGGTAAAGAGGAGAGGTAGATCATTCAGGAGATGTACATATCTCTGGGTAAAGAGGAGAGGTAGATCATTCAGGAGATGTACATATCTCTGGGTAAAGAGGAGAGGTAGGTCATTCAGGAGATGTACATATCTCTGGGTAAAGAGGAGAGGTAGGTCATTCAGGAGATGTGTATATCTCTGGGTAAAGAGGAGAGGTAGGTCATTCAGGAGATGTACATATCTCTGGGTAAAGAGGAGAGGTAGATCATTCAGGAGATGTGCATATCTCTGGGTAAAGAGGAGAGGTAGATCATTCAGGAGATGTACATATCTCTGGGTAAAGAGGAGAGGTAGATCATTCAGGAGATGTACATATCTCTGGGTAAAGAGGAGAGGTAGATCATTCAGGAGATGTACATATCTCTGGGTAAAGAGGAGAGGTAGATCATTCAGGAGATGTACATATCTCTGGGTAAAGAGGAGAGGTAGGTCATTCAGGAGATGTGCATATCTCTGGGTAAAGAGGAGAGGTAGGTCATTCAGGAGATGTACATATCTCTGGGTAAAGAGGAGAGGTAGATCATTCAGGAGATGTACATATCTCTGGGTAAAGAGGAGAGGTAGATCATTCAGGAGATGTACATATCTCTGGGTAAAGAGGAGAGGTAGGTCATTCAGGAGATGTGCATATCTCTGGGTAAAGAGGAGAGGTAGATCATTCAGGAGATGTACATATCTCTGGGTAAAGAGGAGAGGTAGATCATTCAGGAGATGTACATATCTCTGGGTAAAGAGAAGAGGTAGATCATTCAGGAGATGTACATATCTCTGGGTAAAGAGGAGAGGTAGGTCATTCAGGAGATGTGCATATCTCTGGGTAAAGAGGAGAGGTAGATCATTCAGGAGATGTACATATCTCTGGGTAAAGAGGAGAGGTAGGTCATTCAGGAGATGTACATATCTCTGGGTAAAGAGGAGAGGTAGGTCATTCAGGAGATGTACATATCTCTGGGTAAAGAGGAGAGGTAGGTCATTCAGGAGATGTACATATCTCTGGGTAAAGAGGAGAGGTAGATCATTCAGGAGATGTACATATCTCTGGGTAAAGAGGAGAGGTAGGTCATTCAGGAGATGTACATATCTCTGGGTAAAGAGGAGAGGTAGATCATTCAGGAGATGTACATATCTCTGGGTAAAGAGGAGAGGTAGGTCATTCAGGAGATGTACATATCTCTGGGTAAAGAGGAGAGGTAGGTCATTCAGGAGATGTACATATCTCTGGGTAAAGAGGAGAGGTAGGTCATTCAGGAGATGTACATATCTCTGGGTAAAGAGGAGAGGTAGGTCATTCAGGAGATGTACATATCTCTGGGTAAAGAGGAGAGGTAGGTCATTCAGGAGATGTACATATCTCTGGGTAAAGAGGAGAGGTAGATCATTCAGGAGATGTACATATCTCTGGGTAAAGAGGAGAGGTAGGTCATTCAGGAGATGTACATATCTCTGGGTAAAGAGGAGAGGTAGATCATTCAGGAGATGTACATATCTCTGGGTAAAGAGGAGAGGTAGATCATTCAGGAGATGTACATATCTCTGGGTAAAGAGGAGAGGTAGATCATTCAGGAGATGTACATATCTCTGGGTAAAGAGGAGAGGTAGATCATTCAGGAGATGTACATATCTCTGGGTAAAGAGGAGAGGTAGGTCATTCAGGAGATGTGCATATCTCTGGGTAAAGAGGAGAGGTAGATCATTCAGGAGATGTACATATCTCTGGGTAAAGAGGAGAGGTAGATCATTCAGGAGATGTACATATCTCTGGGTAAAGAGGAGAGGTAGATCATTCAGGAGATGTACATATCTCTGGGTAAAGAGGAGAGGTAGATCATTCAGGAGATGTACATATCTCTGGGTAAAGAGGAGAGGTAGATCATTCAGGAGATGTGCATATCTCTGGGTAAAGAGGAGAGGTAGGTCATTCAGGAGATGTACATATCTCTGGGTAAAGAGGAGAGGTAGGTCATTCAGGAGATGTGCATATCTCTGGGTAAAGAGGAGAGGTAGGTCATTCAGGAGATGTGCATATCTCTGGGTAAAGAGGAGAGGTAGATCATTCAGGAGATGTACATATCTCTGGGTAAAGAGGAGAGGTAGATCATTCAGGAGATGTGCATATCTCTGGGTAAAGAGGAGAGGTAGATCATTCAGGAGATGTGCATATCTCTGGGTAAAGAGGAGAGGTAGATCATTCAGGAGATGTGCATATCTCTGGGTAAAGAGGAGAGGTAGATCATTCAGGAGATGTACATATCTCTGGGTAAAGAGGAGAGGTAGATCATTCAGGAGATGTACATATCTCTGGGTAAAGAGGAGAGGTAGGTCATTCAGGAGATGTGCATGTCTCTGGGTAAAGAGGAGAGGTAGGTCATTCAGGAGATGTGCATGTCTCTGGGTAAAGAGGAGAGGTAGGTCATTCAGGAGATGTACATATCTCTGGGTAAAGAGGAGAGGTAGGTCATTCAGGAGATGTGCATATCTCTGGGTAAAGAGGAGAGGTAGGTCATTCAGGAGATGTGCATATCTCTGGGTAAAGAGGAGAGGTAGATCATTCAGGAGATGTACATATCTCTGGGTAAAGAGGAGAGGTAGATCATTCAGGAGATGTACATATCTCTGGGTAAAGAGGAGAGGTAGGTCATTCAGGAGATGTGCATGTCTCTGGGTAAAGAGGAGAGGTAGGTCATTCAGGAGATGTGCATGTCTCTGGGTAAAGAGGAGAGGTAGGTCATTCAGGAGATGTGCATGTGTCTGGGTAAAGAGGAGAGGTAGGTCATTCAGGAGATGTGCATGTCTCTGGGTAAAGAGGAGAGGTAGGTCATTCAGGAGATGTGCATATCTCTGGGTAAAGAGGAGAGGTAGATCATTCAGGAGATGTACATATCTCTGGGTAAAGAGGAGAGGTAGGTCATTCAGGAGATGTGCATATCTCTGGGTAAAGAGGAGAGGTAGATCATTCAGGAGATGTGCATATCTCTGGGTAAAGAGGAGAGGTAGATCATTCAGGAGATGTGCATATCTCTGGGTAAAGAGGAGAGGTAGGTCATTCAGGAGATGTACATATCTCTGGGTAAAGAGGAGAGGTAGATCATTCAGGAGATGTGCATATCTCTGGGTAAAGAGGAGAGGTAGATCATTCAGGAGATGTACATATCTCTGGGTAAAGAGGAGAGGTAGATCATTCAGGAGATGTACATATCTCTGGGTAAAGAGGAGAGGTAGATCATTCAGGAGATGTGCATATCTCTGGGTAAAGAGGAGAGGTAGATCATTCAGGAGATGTACATATCTCTGGGTAAAGAGGAGAGGTAGATCATTCAGGAGATGTACATATCTCTGGGTAAAGAGGAGAGGTAGGTCATTCAGGAGATGTACATATCTCTGGGTAAAGAGGAGAGGTAGATCATTCAGGAGATGTACATATCTCTGGGTAAAGAGGAGAGGTAGATCATTCAGGAGATGTGCATATCTCTGGGTAAAGAGGAGAGGTAGATCATTCAGGAGATGTACATATCTCTGGGTAAAGAGGAGAGGTAGATCATTCAGGAGATGTACATATCTCTGGGTAAAGAGGAGAGGTAGATCATTCAGGAGATGTGCATATCTCTGGGTAAAGAGGAGAGGTAGATCATTCAGGAGATGTGCATATCTCTGGGTAAAGAGGAGAGGTAGGTCATTCAGAGAGTCTTATGCTAACAATAGACATACATATACATTGTCGGTGCCAACTTCTCCTCTCCTCCCACCCACTAGGTGGAGCTACTCCAGGCTCTGACCCTTAGCGTTGCCTCACTCCGAGAGGAGAGAGAGGTTCTGGGTGAGGAGCAGAGGAGGTTCCGGGCCCTAGGGGGCCACATGGAGAGCCTGGTCCAGGAGCGCTGTAAGCCCAACGAGAAGGAGAAGTACAGGATGTTCATCGGGGACCTGGATAAGATAGTCAACTTGTTGATGTCTCTGTGTGGCCGGCTGGCCCGGGTCCATAACGCTCTCTACGACCTGGACAGAGAGGAGGAGACAGAGGACAGCGCAGAGGAGAGGGTGAGATGTTAAACGACTACAACACGGGGCACACTCTTTTCAGCTACGACCGGAAGTAATATTCTGTAGCAGGTTAGGAGAGCATTTTCCCTAATCCTTTTCCTAACCTTAACCAAATTCTCCTAACCTGCTACGAAAACGTCACTGGCTGTATTGAGATGCTGTGTAAAGAGTGTTTCTCTCCCTGCAGCACAGAGCAGGAAATGAAACTAAGCCGAAACACTGCAAGTTACTACCTTCATAACATCTCAGGAGTCTTTGTTTTAGTCACATATATCAGCCTGAGGCTGGCTCCTTTGTTTCAGTCCCATCTATCAGCCTGAGGCTGGCTCCTTTGTTTTAGTCCCATCTATCAGCCTGAGGCTGGCTCCTTTGTTTCAGTCCCATCTATCAGCCTGAGGCTGGCTCCTTTGTTTTAGTCCCATCTATCAGCCTGAGGCTGGCTCCTTTGTTTTAGTCCCATCTATCAGCCTGAGGCTGGCTCCTTTGTTTTAGTCCCATCTATCAGCCTGAGGCTGGCTCCTTTGTTTCAGTCCCATCTATCAGCCTGAGGCTGGCTCCTTTGTTTCAGTCCCATCTATCAGCCTGAGGCTGGCTCCTTTGTTTCAGTCCCATCTATCAGCCTGAGGCTGGCTCCTTTGTTTCAGTCCCATCTATCAGCCTGAGGCTGGCTCCTTTGCTTGGATGCTGAGTGTTAAGGATACGTGACATCATGGCCATACATATACAGACTTCATTGAATAGTTTAATTATTTACATTTGTGTCCAGATTTCTATCACAATTTAAAATGTACTAATTTAGTGATCTATTGGAAACAATAATAATTGTATTGTAATTGTAATAACTATTTATACAATATACTGTAAGCAGCCATGCAGGGGTTCAAGTTTAATACAATTGTATTTAGTAATTTACAGCTTAATCTAAATGTATTTTGCAATTAACAGTTCCTAGGACTGTGTAAGGACAACATAGCACATGGCTACTTAGTTATGCATTGTATACATTTTAAGGGGTGTGTTCTTGCTCATTGTCCCGCCTCCCACTTATTCCTTATTTGGCAAAACTCACCCTTTAGCCCCCCCACCCCCTTCTTCGACAGAGAAGATTGAGCAGGTTCTTTCAGGGTTCTTCCAGCTCAAAATAACCTCTTTCACGTCCTATTTATGTTCTCTTTCAAGTCTGCTGGTGCAGTACTGATGCTGTCCACCAGATGGGGCTCTATACACAGAGAACTGGGGTCAGAGGGTCAGAGGGCTGATAAACCCCACGAGGAAAACACCATGCCAGAAAGTAAAGAGTCTGTTGACAACAGATGTTATGAATTTGTCACGTTTGACATCAAAACATTTCTACAATTTAGAATAAATTACATACCATGTTCAAATACAACAAACATCATCATCCCAGACTGAGAAGACAAAAGTTGAAAGCAGACAACTGACAGACTCCAAAATGGAGGAAAGTGAAGCAGTTTTTATAAAAATGGGTTGCACTTTACATTACAGCAACACAGAATAAAGTGGTAGTGAGAATAACATATGGTTGGTAACAAGTTATAGCTAAACACTCAGTCTCACAACGAAGTTGTTAAGTAATTGTTGTAATCAATGTACATAAATTCCAATGATCTTTATCTGTCTGATACCCAGCGGTAGTAAAGTTCTGGTCTTAAATAAAACAGACAGAATTCCCAGCTCACAATTGATCAGATCCCGATTTATTTGCAAGAGCTCTCAACCACTAGGGTAGCCTAGTGGTTAGAGTGTAGAGGCGGCAGGGTAGCCTAGTGGTTAGAGTGTAGAGGCGGCAGGGTAGCCTAGTGGTTAGAGTGTAGAGGCGGCAGGGTAGCCTAGTGGTTAGAGTGTAGAGGCGGCAGGGTAGCCTAGTGGTTAGAGTGTAGAGGCGGCAGGGTAGCCTAGTGGTTAGAGTGTAGAGGCGGCAGGGTAGCCTAGTGGTTAGAGTGTAGAGGCGGCAGGGTAGCCTAGTGGTTAGAGTGTAGAGGCGGCAGGGTGCCTAGTGGTTAGAGTGTAGAGGAGGCAGGGTAGCCTTGTGGTTAGAGTGTAGGAGGCAGAGTATCCTGGTGGTTAGAGTGTAGAGGCGGCAGGGTGGCCTGGTGGTTAGAGTGTAGAGGCGGCAGGGTAGCCTAGTGGTTAGAGTGTAGAGGCGGCAGGGTAGCCTAGTGGTTAGAGTGTAGAGGCGGCAGGGTAGCCTAGTGGTTAGAGTGTAGAGGAGGCAGGGTAGCCTAGTGGTTAGAGTGTAGGCGGCAGGGTAGCCTAGTGGTTAGAGTGTAGAGGAGGCAGGGTAGCCTAGTGGTTAGAGTGTAGAGGAGGCAGGGTAGCCTGGTGGTTAGAGTGTATAGGCGGCAGGGTAGCCTGGTGGTTAGAGTGTAGAGGCGGCAGGGTAGCCTAGTGGTTAGAGTGTAGAGGCGGCAGGGTAGCCTAGTGGTTAGAGTGTAGAGGCGGCAGGGTAGCCTAGTGGTTAGAGTGTAGAGGAGGCAGGGTAGCCTTGTGGTTAGAGTGTAGAGGAGGCAGAGTAGCCTGGTGGTTAGAGTGTAGAGGCGGCAGGGTGGCCTGGTGGTTAGAGTGTAGAGGCGGAAGGGTAGCCTAGTGGTTAGAGTGTAGAGGCGGCAGGGTAGCCTAGTGGTTAGAGTGTAGAGGCGGCAGGGTAGCCTAGTGGTTAGAGTGTAGAGGAGGCAGGGTAGCCTAGTGGTTAGAGTGTAGAGGCGGCAGGGTAGCCTAGTGGTTAGAGTGTAGAGGAGGCAGGGTAGCCTTGTGGTTAGAGTGTAGAGGAGGCAGAGTAGCCTGGTGGTTAGAGTGTAGAGGCGGCAGGGTGGCCTGGTGGTTAGAGTGTAGATGCGGCAGGGTAGCCTAGTGGTTAGAGTGTAGATGCGGCAGGGTATGTAGCCTAGTGGTTAGAGTGTAGAGGCGGCAGGGTAGCCTAGTGGTTAGAGTGTAGAGGAGGCAGGGTAGCCTAGTGGTTAGAGTGTAGGGCGGCAGGGTAGCCTAGTGGTTAGAGTGTAGAGGAGGCAGGGTAGCCTAGTGGTTAGAGTGTAGAGGAGGCAGGGTAGCCTGGTGGTTAGAGTGTATAGGCGGCAGGGTAGCCTGGTGGTTAGAGTGTAGAGGCGGCAGGGTAGCCTAGTGGTTAGAGTGTAGAGGCGGCAGGGTAGCCTAGTGGTTAGAGTGTAGAGGCGGCAGGGTAGCCTAGTGGTTAGAGTGTAGAGGAGGCAGGGTAGCCTTGTGGTTAGAGTGTAGAGGAGGCAGAGTAGCCTGGTGGTTAGAGTGTAGAGGCGGCAGGGTGGCCTGGTGGTTAGAGTGTAGAGGCGGCAGGGTAGCCTAGTGGTTAGAGTGTAGAGGCGGCAGGGTAGCCTAGTGGTTAGAGTGTAGAGGCGGCAGGGTAGCCTAGTGGTTAGAGTGTAGAGGAGGCAGGGTAGCCTAGTGGTTAGAGTGTAGAGGCGGCAGGGTAGCCTAGTGGTTAGAGTGTAGAGGAGGCAGGGTAGCCTTGTGGTTAGAGTGTAGAGGAGGCAGAGTAGCCTGGTGGTTAGAGTGTAGAGGCGGCAGGGTGGCCTGGTGGTTAGAGTGTAGATGCGGCAGGGTAGCCTAGTGGTTAGAGTGTAGATGCGGCAGGGTAGCCTAGTGGTTAGAGTGTAGAGGCGGCAGGGTGGCCTGGTGGTTAGAGTGTAGAGGCGGCAGAGTAGCCTAGTGGTTAGAGTGTAGATGCGGCAGGGTAGGTTAGTGGTTAGAGTGTATAGGCGGCAGGGTAGCCTGGTGGTTAGAGTGTAGAGGCGGCAGGGTAGCCTAGTGGTTAGAGTGTAGAGGCGGCAGGGTAGCCTAGTGGTTAGAGTGTAGAGGCGGCAGGGTAGCCTAGTGTTTAGAGTGTAGAGGCGGCAGGGTAGCCTGGTGGTTAGAGTGTATAGGCGGCAGGGTAGCCTAGTGGTTAGAGTGTAGAGGCGGCAGGGTAGCCTAGTGGTTAGAGTGTAGAGGAGGCAGGGTAGCCTAGTGGTTAGAGTGTAGAGGAGGCAGGGTAGCCTGGTGGTTAGAGTGTAGATGAGGCAGGGTAGCCTAGTGGTTAGAGTGTAGATGTGGCAGGGTAGGTTAGTGGTTAGAGTGTAGAGGCGGCAGGGTAGCCTAGTGGTTAGAGTGTAGAGGAGGCAGGGTAGCCTAGTGGTTAGAGTGTAGAGGCGGCAGGGTAGCCTGGTGGTTAGAGTGTATAGGCGGCAGGGTAGCCTGGTGGTTAGAGTGTATAGGCGGCAGGGTAGCCTAGTGGTTAGAGTGTAGAGGGGGCAGGGTAGCCTAGTGGTTAGAGTGTAGAGGCGGCAGGGTAGCCTAGTGGTTAGAGTGTAGAGGAGGCAGGGTAGCCTAGTGGTTAGAGTGTATAGGCGGCAGGGTAGCCTGGTGGTTAGAGTGTAGAGGCGGCAGGGTAGCCTAGTGGTTAGAGTGTAGAGGCGGCAGGGTAGCCTAGTGGTTAGAGTGTAGAGGCGGCAGGGTAGCCTAGTGGTTAGAGTGTAGAGGCGGCAGGGTAGCCTAGTGGTTAGAGTGTAGAGGCGGCAGGGTAGCCTAGTGGTTAGAGTGTAGAGGTGGCAGGGTAGCCTAGTGGTTAGAGTGTAGAGGCGGCAGGGTAGCCTAGTGGTTAGAGTGTAGAGGCGGCAGGGTAGCCTAGTGGTTAGAGTGTAGAGGCGGCCGGGTAGTCTAGTGGTTAGAGCGTTGGACTAGTAACCGGAAGGTTGCGAGTTCAAACCCCCGAGCTGACAAGGTACAAATCTGTCGTTCTGCCCCTGAACAGGCAGTTAACCCACTGTTCCTAGGCCGTCATTGAAAATAAGAATTTGTTCTTAACAGACTTGCCTAGTTAAAGGTAAGAAATGATACCATCCTAAACATCCATCCATACACACACACCAACATAGGGATTTTCTCATGAGTCTCACCATAGTTTATTACCACTCAGCTGACAGTTCCAGGCTCCCCCAGATACTAGAGCTCTGGAGGGGCTCTCCCTGTCCTCTCTTATCTCCACAGATTTACATCCAGGTCAGTTCCAATGCTCCTCTCCGTTCTCCTTCTACCCCCACATACATTCCTTTCTTCCTAGGTACATGCCCTTCCTAATGAACAAACCGTATTTAACACTACAAGAAAGACAGGGTAGAATTCTTGCCAGTTATAGTGCCGTAGTGTAGTGTCCTAACATGCAGTGTCCTAGCTATCTCACTAATGCAGTGTCCTTGCTATCTCACTAATGAAGTGTCCTAGCTATCTCACTAATGTAGTGTCCTAGCTATCTCACTAATGTCGTGTCCTAGCTATTTCACTAATGTCGTGTCCTAGCTATCTCACTAATGTAGTGTCCTAGCTATCTCACTAATGTAGTGTCCTAGCTATCTCACTAATGTAGTGTCCTAGCTATCTCACTAATGTAGTGTCCTAGCTATCTCACTAATGTAGTGTCCTAGCTATCTCACTAATGTAGTGTCCTAGCTATCTCACTAATGTAGTGTCCTAGCTATCTCACTAATGTAGTGTCCTAGCTATCTCACTAATGCAGTGTCCTAGCTATCTCACTAATGTAGTGTCCTAGCTGTAGTGTCCTAACATGCAGTGTCCTAGCTATCTCACTAATGTAGTGTCCTAGCTGTAGTGTCCTAACATGCAGTGTCCTAGCTATCTCACTAATGTAGTGTCCTAGCTATCTCACTAATGTAGTGTCTTGGCTATCTCACTAATGCAGTGTCCTAGCTATCTCACTAATGCTGTCCTAGCTATCTCACTAATGTAGTGTCCTAGCTATCTCACTAATGTAGTGTCCTAGCTATCTCACTAATGTAGTGTCCTAGCTATCTCACTAATGTAGTGACCTAGCTATCTCACTAATGTAGTGTCCTAGCTATGTCACTAATGTAGTGTCCTAGCTATCTCACTAATGCAGTGTCCTAGCTATCTCACTAATGTAGTGACCTAGCTATCTCACTAATGTAGTGACCTAGCTATCTCACTAATGTAGTGTCCTAGCTATCTCACTAATGTAGTGTCCTAGCTATCTCACTAATGCAGTGTCCTAGCTATCTCACTAATGTAGTGTCCTAGCTGTAGTGTCCTAACATGCAGTGTCCTAGCTATCTCACTAATGTAGTGTCCTAGCTGTAGTGTCCTAACATGCAGTGTCCTAGCTATCTCACTAATGTAGTGTCCTAGCTATCTCACTAATGTAGTGTCTTGGCTATCTCACTAATGCAGTGTCCTAGCTATCTCACTAATGTAGTGTCCTAGCTATCTCACTAATGAAGTGTCCTAGCTATCTCACTAATGAAGTGTCCTAGCTATCTCACTAATGAAGTGTCCTAGCTATCTCACTAATGTAGTGACCTAGCTATCTCACTAATGCAGTGACCTAGCTATCTCACTAATAACAATGAATGTTTTTCTAAAGATGTCACATTCTGTTCGCTAGGTGGTACCAGGTAATTGTGTGCACAAATACAGTATGTCTATGTAGTTTAGTCAGTAATCTCTAGGCCACATATCCTCCCCAGGAGTCTCTGCACCAGGATGCCTTTAATAATCTATAAATCCTCTATCAATAATATACAGAACAAAAATATAAACGCAATATGCAACAATATCAATGATTTTACTGAGTTACAGTTCATATAAGAGAATCAATCCCCCCACTGGGGAGCCAGGCCCAGCCACTGGGGAGCCAGGTCCACCCACTGGGGAGTCAGGCCCAGCCACTGGGGAGCCAGGCCCAGCCACTGGGGAGCCAGGTCCACCCACTGGGGAGCCAGGTCCACCCACTGGGGAGTCAGGCCCAGCCACTGGGGAGCCAGGTCCACCCACTGGGGAGTCAGGCCCAGCCACTGGGGAGCCAGGCCCACTCACTGGGGAGCCAGGCCCAGCCACTGGGGAGCCAGGTCCACCCACTGGGGAGTCAGGCCCAGCCACTGGGGAGCCAGGCCCACCCACTGGGGAGCCAGGCCCAGCCACTGGGGAGCCAGG
This sequence comes from Oncorhynchus keta, assembly GCF_023373465.1. Classification (NCBI taxonomy): domain Eukaryota; kingdom Metazoa; phylum Chordata; class Actinopteri; order Salmoniformes; family Salmonidae; genus Oncorhynchus; species Oncorhynchus keta. Next base: position 7,120,861 of record NC_068429.1, on the reverse strand, counting down.
TCCACCCACTGGGGAGTCAGGCCCAGCCACTGGGGAGTCAGGTCCACCCACTGGGGAGTCAGGCCCAGCCACTGGGGAGTCAGGTCCACCCACTGGGGAGTCAGGCCCAGCCACTGGGGAGCCAGGCCCATCCACTGGGGAGTCAGGCCCAGCCACTGGGGAGTCAGGTCCACCCACTGGGGAGTCAGGCCCAGCCACTGGGGAGTCAGGTCCACCCACTGGGGAGTCAGGCCCAGCCACTGGGGAGCCAGGTCCACCCACTGGGGAGTCAGGCCCAGCCACTGGGGAGTCAGGTCCACCCACTGGGGAGTCAGGCCCAGCCACTGGGGAGCCAGGTCCACCCACTGGGGAGCCAGGCCCAGCCACTGGGGAGCCAGGTCCACCCACTGGGGAGTCAGGCCCAGCCACTGGGGAGTCAGGTCCACCCACTGGGGAATCAGGCCCAGCCACTGGGGAGCCAGGTCCACCCACTGGGGAGCCAGGCCCACTCACTGGGAGCTTGGCCCAGCCACTGGGGAGCCAGGCCCACTCACTGGGGAGTCAGGCCCAGCCACTGGGGAGCCAGGTCCACCCACTGGGGAGTCAGGCCCAGCCACTGGGGAGCCAGGCCCACTCACTGGGGAGCTTGGCCCATCCACTGGGGAGCCAGGCCCAGCCACTGGGGAGTCAGGCCCAGCCAGTCAGAACAAGTATTTTTCCCCACAAAAGGACTTTACTGTAACTCTGTGTTGTCTGTTCACACTGCTATGCTTTATCTTGGCCAGGTCGCAGTTGCAAATGAGAACTTGTTCTCAACTAGCCTACCTGGTTAAATAAAGGTGAAATAAAAAATAAATAAAAATTACAGACAGAAATAGTCTTCAGTTTCATCACCTGTCCGTGTGGCTGGTCTCAGATGATCCCGCAGGTGAAGAAGCCGGATGCGGAGGTCCTGGGTTGGCGTGGTTACACGTGTTCTCTAAAACTATGTTGGAGGCGGCTTAAGGTAGAGAAAGGAACATTCAATTATCTGCCAACAGCTCTGGTGAACATTACTGCAGTCAGCATGCCAGTTGTAAGCTCCCTCAAAACTTGAGACATCTGTGGCATTGTGTTGTGTGACTAAACTGCACATTTTAGCGTGGCCTTTTATTGTCCCAAGCACAAGGTGCACCTGCGTAATGATCATTAATCAACTTCTTGATATACCACACCTGTCAGGTGAATGGATTATCTTGGAAAAGGAGAAATGTTCACTAACAGGGATGGAAACAAATTTATGCACAAAATTTGAGAGAAGTAAGCTTTTTGTGTGTATGGAAAATGTCCGGGATCTTTTATTTCAGCTCATGAAACATGGGACCAACATTTTACATGTTGCGTTTATATTTCTGTTCAGTATAGTATGAATCCTCTGTCTCCCCAGAATGTCTTTAATAATCTATATATCTGTGTTAACTCAGGAGTCCTTACAGCAGAAGCGCAGGCAGCTGTGTAGTCAGCACGAGGATGCCAGGGAGCTGAAGGAGAATCTGGATCGTAGGGAGCGTGTGGTGCTGGACATCCTGGGTGGGTACCTGACCGGGCCGCAGCTAAGAGACTACCAGCATTACGTCTGTATGAGACCTGCCTTCCTGATCCGACAGAGACACCTGGACGAGCTCATCAAGCAGGGGGACGAGCAGCTCGACAGGCTGATAGAGAGTATCTCTCCTGGGGACCACCAGGGCTCCTCCGACCCAGGGTTCGGCCCCAGGGGTCCCGGTCCTAACCTCGGTCCTACCCATACTGTCCGCTCCATCACTGTAACATCCCTGTGACTCGTGTAAAACCCCAACCATAACAGTCCTGGTTACTAACCACGATACAGCAGCTGTGTCTCTGGGACAATGGGTGAAGACTACGACATTACAACACGTGTGACTGACGAATGACACCGCAAAACAACAGAGGAAGAGGAGACGGAGACAGCATCTCTCTTCCCATGTAGAGATGAACTGTAGAGAAAGGATGTCACCCGTCTGTTCCCTTGTTTTGCGTACAGACAGACAAACTATGAGAAGTGACCATGATGGATATGTTGTTGTGCCTCTTTATCATATTTCTGCCTTCTTTGTTACTCCAGCTTCTTCACATATTATCTCTGTTGTGACTGCGCCACTCTTTGGTTGATTCAACACACGGTTCAAGTGCCGAGTGTAATTCATACGAACAGATTGACATATCAGTTGAAATATTACTACTGCCTTTACACATCACTACAGCTGAGAACTCTGTTTTGGCAGATTAACTACTGATTGGTCAGAATCACAGATCTAGAATTTACTTGTATATCTCATTCTGTTCCTATTGGTCAGGAGGAACCAGACCTGAAATAGGCCTGTTTTCTTTAGCAACACAACAGCACGCTCTGACACACATGAATATGTAGCCACAAAATCGAAGGCTTTTTTTTATTTTTTAATTTTTTACTTCAAATACTTATTATTTCAGACTCAAAAATGATCGCTAATGGAAAAAAAAAAGCTACCATGACACTGACAGCAAATGCAATAATTATTTATAGTATTTTATTATGTGGCTGTGCTTTTTAATATGTAGATGGAGAAAAAAAAAACATGTTATATATATTTTTTCAACTGAAAAAATGATGGAATGAGGCAAGTTGACAGTGGGCGTTCTAACTGACCTCTGGTCACATGGTCTTCCTCTGATACAAGGCGGCGTCCTTCATGATGACGAGGCTTCTAGGAAGTAATCAGATGTTACTCGGGAATGTTGTTGCCCAGTAAGTACATGCATACTGTGGGTGGAGCTATCTCATTGGGCCGTGGTATCACTTCGTAGGGATATCTGGGTAAAAAAATAGAGAAGGTTGAAATATTGTAGGTTGGTACTGTCAGTTCATGTGTGACATGCCTACTATTTAAACATCGTCTGACGACTCCTGTGTGACTTGCTTGTTTCACTTCTCAAAAAAAAAATACTACGCCAATTGATATTGTTGTATACTTTTGAGAGCACCTTTTAAACATTTACAGACTATCCTAATTTATCCTAATCAGGCACATATTCATGAATATACTGTATCAGGCACATATTCATGAATATACTGTATCAGGCACATATTCATAAATATATATCACCGCTGTTGTCCACATACATCTGAAGATGGCTGATATGTAAATGTTTGTCCTAGCTATCTCACTAATGCAGTGACCTAGCTATCTCACAAATGCAGTGACCTAGCTATCTCACAAATGCAGTGACCTAGCTATCTCACAAATGCAGTGTCCAAGCTATCTCACTAATGCAGTGACCTAGCTATCTCACTAATGCAGTGACCTAGCTATCTCACTAATGCAGTGACCTAGCTATCTCACTAATGCAGTGTCCTAGCTATCTCACTAATGCAGTGTCCTAGCTATCTCACTAATGTAGTGTCCTAGCTATCTCACTAATGCAGTGACCTAGCTATCTCACTAATGCAGTGTCCTAGCTGTAGTGTCCTAGCTATCTCACTAATGCAGTGTCCTAGCTATCTCACTAATGCAGTGACCTAGCTATCTCACTAATGTAGTGTCCTAGCTATCTCACTAATGTAGTGTCCTAGCTTTCTCACTAATGTAGTGTCCTAGCTATCTCACTAATGCAGTGACCTAGCTATCTCACTAATGTAGTGACCTAGCTATCTCACTAATGCAGTGACCTAGCTATCTCACTAATGTAGTGTCCTAGCTATCTCACTAATGCAGTGACCTAGCTATCTCACTAATGTAGTGTCCTAGCTATCTCACTAATGTAGTGTCCTAGCTATCTCACTAATGTAGTGTCCTAGCTATCTCACTAATGTAGTGTCCTAGCTATCTCACTAATGTAGTGTCCTAGCTATCTCACTAATGCAGTGACCTAGCTATCTCACTAATGCAGTGACCTAGCTATCTCACTAATGCAGTGTCCTAGCTATCTCACTAATGTAGTGTCCTAGCTATCTCACTAATGCAGTGACCTAGCTATCTCACTAATGTAGTGTCCTAGCTATCTCACTAATGTAGTGTCCTAGCTATCTCACTAATGTAGTGTCCTAGCTATCTCACTAATGCAGTGACCTAGCTATCTCACTAATGCAGTGACCTAGCTGTAGTGTCCTAGCTATGTCACTAATGCAGTGTCCTAGCTATCTCACTAATGCAGTGACCGAGCTATCTCACTAATGTAGTGTCCTAGCTATCTCACTAATGCAGTGTCCTAGCTATCTCACGAATGCAGTGACCTAGCTATCTCACTAATGTAGTGTCCTAGCTATCTCACTAATGCAGTGACCTAGCTATCTCACTAATGTAGTGTCCTAGCTATCTCACTAATGCAGTGACCTAGCTATCTCACTAATGTAGTGTCCTAGCTATCTCACTAATGCAGTGACCTAGCTATCTCACTAATGCAGTGACCTAGCTATCTCACTAATGCAGTGTCCTAGCTATCTCACTAATGCAGTGACCTAGCTATCTCACTAATGCAGTGTCCTAGCTATCTCACTAATGTAGTGTCCTACTGTAGTGGTAGTGTCCTAGCTATCTCACTAATGCAGTGACCGCTATCTCACTAATGCAGTGACCTAGATCTCACTAATGCAGTGTTAGCTATCTCAAATAAATCTATTTTCACTAATGCAGTGTCCTAGCTATCTCACTAATGCAGTGACCATTCTACTTTGACTATCTATCTCACTAATGCAGTGACCTAGCTATCTCACTAATGCAGTGTCCTAGCTATCTCACTAATGCAGTGTCCTAGCTATCTCACTAATGCAGTGACCTAGCTGTAGTGTCCTAGCTATCTCACTAATGCAGTGTCCTAGCTATCTCACTAATGCAGTGTCCTAGCTATCTCACAATATTCATAAACAATAATGGTGCCATCCATATTTTTCTCCATAGCGTTTTCTGTGACATCACTGAATTAACAGATTTGACAGTTGCTGTAATCAAATTCCATGTGTTAATCTTGCTTTATGACACGTAGGGGAGGGAGGCCGATTAGAAAACAGATCCTCGTTTACAAAATAAATCTATTTTTAAAGAGCCTTTGTGACAATTGTACTTTGACTATCTATCTATTCTATAACATTTACATTACATTACATTTAAGTCATTTAGCCTGGTCCCAGATCTGTTGTCTCCTCCTAATTGTACTGGACTATCTATCTATTCTCTCCTCCTCATCAGCCATATTGTATCTGAGAATGTTATTGACGAGATTAGATCAACTTCTATAGCCTGGTCCCAGATCTGTTGTCTCCTTCTATAGCCTGGTCCCAGATCTGTTGTCTCCTCCTATAGCCTGGTCTCAGATCTGTTGTCTCCTCCTATAGCCTGGTCCCAGATCTGTTGTCTCCTTCTATAGCCTGGTCCCAGATCTGTTGTCTCCTTCTATAGCCTGGTCCCAGATCTGTTGTCTCCTATAGCCTGGTCTCAGATCTGTTGTCTCCTTCTATAGCCTGGTCCCAGAGCTGTTGTCTCCTTCTATAGCCTGGTCCCAGATCTGTTGTCTCCTATAGCCTGGTCTCAGATCTGTTGTCTCCTCCTATAGCCTGGTCCCAGATCTGTTGTCTCCTCCTATAGCCTGGTCTCAGATCTGTTGTCTCCTATAGCCTGGTCCCAGATCTGTTGTCTCCTATAGCCTGGTCTCAGATCTGTTGTCTCCTTCTATAGCCTGGTCCCAGATCTGTTGTCTCGTCCTTTAGCCTGGTCTCAGATCTGTTGTCTCGTCCTTTAGCCTGGTCCCAGATCTGTTGTCTCCTATAGCCTGGTCTCAGATCTGTTGTCTCCTTCTATAGCCTGGTCCCAGATCTGTTGTCTCCTATAGCCTGGTCCCAGATCTGTTGTCTCCTTCTATAGCCTGGTCCCAGATCTGTTGTCTCCTTCTATAGCCTGGTCCCAGATCTGTTGTCTCTTCGTATAGCCTGGTCCCAGATCTGTTGTCTCCTCCTATAGCCTGGTCCCAGATCTGTTGTCTCCTTCTATAGCCTGGTCCCAGATCTGTTGTCTCCTTCTATAGCCTGGTCTCAGATCTGTTGTCTCCTCCTATAGCCTGGTCCCAGATCTGTTGTCTCCTATAGCCTGGTCCCAGATCTGTTGTCTCCTTCTATAGCCTGGTCCCAGATCTGTTGTCTCCTTCTATAGCCTGGTCCCAGATCTGTTGTTTCCTTCTATAGCCTAGTAATCCTTCTCACCCCCCCTTTTAAGATTTAGATGCACTATTGTAAAGTGACTGTTCCACTGGATGTCATAAGGTGAATGCACCAATTTGTAAGTCGCTCTGGATAAGAGCGTCTGCTAAATGACTTACATGTAAATGTAAATGTAATGTCCCAGATCTGTTATCTCCTCCTATAGACTGATCCCAGATCTGTTTGTGCTCTTGCCAACTCCATTTCAACCTAAACATTACAGTGACAAGGGGTTGGCATGACAACACAAACAGACTTGGGAAATGTGTGTTGGGACATTCAAGTCCCATTGCAACATGGTGCTACTGATCTAAGGACTGTCCAAGTGAACTATTTGGGCTCAGGAGAGCACACCATCAGTCTCACCCTTCTACTGGTAATTATCTTCTGTACTACACAGCCTGGTCTCAGATCTGTTGTCTCCTCCTATAGCCTGGTCCCAGATATGTTGTCTCCTCCTATAGCCTGGTCCCAGATCTGTTGTTTCCTCCTATAGCCTGGTCCCAGATCTGTTGTTTCCTCCTATAGCCTGGTCCCAAATATGTTGTCTCCTCCTATAGCCTGGTCTCAGATCTGTTGTCTCCTCCTATAGCCTGGTCCCAGATCTGTTGTCTCCTCCTATAGCCTGGTCTCAGATCTGTTGTCTCCTCCTATAGCCTGGTCCCAGATCTGTTGTCTCCTATAGCCTGGTCTCAGATCTGTTGTCTCCTTCTATAGCCTGGTCCCAGGTCTGTTGTCTCCTTCTATAGCCTGGTCTCAGATCTGTTGTCTCCTCCTATAGCCTGGTCCCAGATCTGTTGTCTCCTATAGCCTGGTCCCAGATCTGTTGTCTCCTCCTATAGCCTGGTCCCAGATCTGTTGTCTCCTCCTATAGCCTGGTCCCAGATCTGTTGTCTCCTCCTATAGCCTGGTCTCAGATCTGTTGTCTCCTCCTATAGCCTGGTCTCAGATCTGTTGTCTCCTCCTATAGCCTGGTCCCAGATCTGTTGTCTCCTCCTATAGCCTGGTCCCAGATCTGTTGTCTCCTCCTATAGCCTGGTCTCAGATCTGTTGTCTCCTCCTATAGCCTGGTCTCAGATCTGTTGTCTCCTTCTATAGCCTGGTCTCAGATCTGTTGTCTCCTCCTATAGCCTGGTCCCAGATCTGTTGTCTCCTCCTATAGCCTGGTCTCAGATCTGTTGTCTCCTCCTATAGCCTGGTCCCAGATCTGTTGTCTCCTTCTATAGCCTGGTCTCAGATCTGTTGTCTCCTTCTAGCATGACCTGGTCCCAGATCTGTATCACCTAGGCCTGGTCTCAGATCTGTTGTATCCTCATCCTGGTCCCACTGGTCTCCTCCTATAGCCTGGTCTCAGATCTTCTGTACTCCTCCTAGCCTGACAGTCTCAGATCACCAGGCCTATGGTAACAGTCTCACCCTTCCACTGGTAATTATCTTCTGTACTACACAGCCTGGTCTCAGATCTGTTGTCTCCTCCTATAGCCTGGTCCCAGATCTGTGGTAACAGTCTCACCCTTCTACTGGTAATTATCTTCTGTACTACACAGCCTGTTGTTGAATTACTGGTTGAGAGAAAAAAGGTTGAAATAGACATGTGCTTGTTTATCAGAAATGCTCACAACTACAGCAGTTAATATACAATGACATGCTTTTATTCATACAGAAAGATAAAGCTGTAGTCAAGACAGGCAATATTACATAACTGAAATTCACCAGAGAAACGCAAGCTTGAATAACCTGCAAAACACAGCACCCTCCCATACGCACTCTTCCAGGTGACAAGACCCAACATGTAGATGTCTCCATGTGCACAAAACATACTGTGTCAAAGTTACGACTCACCTTCAGAGTACTACAGTTACACTTGGATAGCGCCCATGTGGCCTGCAAAAAAAAAAAACTATTTAGTTTTAAGTTGTATGAATCAACTTTAAAAGTTAAGAGTTAAAAGTTAGAACAAAAAAAAGGAGGCCAGTCTCAATGTAACCTCGCCGAACCTATTCTCCCAATAAGGGGTTCCGTCCTAAAAATGTCCCCATTCACTTTATAGTGCACTACTTTTGACCAGAGCCCACTTAGTTCTGGTCAAAAGTAGTGCACTATTTAGGGAATAGGGTGACATTTGGGACACAACGGAAGGTGTCGTCCTGGTAGCAGCATGACGGCAACACAAAGGACATGTTTTTCCTCGACATGCCTCATCAAGTCCCACATAGTGGCCCGGCGCGGCAGCTCACACAGCACAGCCTTTCATAGACACCTCGTCCCCACCACGCCATGGTAGACATCCAGAGCTCCAGTCTGGAGGGGCGAGGAAGGAGGGTCCCCCGATCTGAAGCCTCCCCCGGTCCCTCACATACCTCCAGAGCCGTAGCTGGCACGTAGAATTGTTTACATCCACTGTATGAATCCAGCACCTGAAGAGATTTTTTCTTGCATCCAAAATGGCACTGTGTTCCCTATATAGTGGACTAGTTTTGACCAGAGCAGTGTGATACATAGGGAATATGCTGCTATTTCGATTAGAACCTCTGTTAACCTGCTCTCTTGCAACCTTAATGTTCAACACAGGTGAACATTTCACTTGATTCAATAATATTAGTTTTGGAAACAAAACAAATAAAAATAAGATGTTAAAAAGGATCAAATGTCGCGGTTTTCATAGCAACATTAAATCATTTCTGGGTTAATAATAAAGTAGCTTCATGTATTTTACTTGTTTTTTAAAATCTTGTTTAAATGTATCTTTAACACGGCATTGTCAGAAAAGTATCTTTAAGTAAGCATGTCACTGTCAGTCTACATCTGTTTACGAAGCATGTGACCAATAACAGATTTGTAATAGATTTCCATTGAAAAGGGGAAAATGTTTTTCTCATGAAAGTATTTGGTAGGAGTGTCTGGGGGAGTGGTCTGAGTGGGGCGGGGGGAACTGAAACATAGCTGTTATTGGCAGAGAGGTTTAGAACTCTTGATATTAACCAATTTAAAAGCATGATGTCACCATGCAAACCTGCTGATTAGAAGATCCTGGGTATATGGTATTTTCAACCAGCAACTATCAGGAAATAACACTGCTAAAATATAATAAAAATAAACACTTTTACAGAGTTAGTTTCATCAGCCGTTGTACAATATTATACAAAACACAGGGGGAAAAAAACTATTTTGACTGGGTCTTTAAGGAAATGGCTTTAGAGTAACATTAAATTAAAATCAGGATTGTTTTAGTTCCTCAGGACATGCTGCATCTGGAAACATGAGAGCACATGGAGAGAAAACAGTTTGTGTGACTCAACTTTTTGGTGTCAATATTAACAAGTCAATATAATAAAACAGCCGTGCTTTATAAACCTCACTCAACCTTCGGGGATTTAAACTAGTGAACAGTTTGCATCATATTCAACCTGGTGCACGTGAGGATTCTTTTTCCTTTAGTCAGATGATGTAATATACATTGCTACTTTGACAGGCCTTTGAACAAACAAAACCACATTCCAACGTCAAGTAACCACCTGAAACATGAAACTGCTGAAGCACCTAACTGTTGTTGGAGAGAAGACATTTTGAAAAGGTTCTTCTCTGGTCATTAAAAAAAAGCAAAACATTTGACTGGAAGCCATTTCCCCAGTAGCAAACAAACAAAAAGGTTCTCGCCAAAAATAAACACAAATGCAAAGCAATTATACTCATATATGATAATAAAATACAATCTCTTTATAACTCCGACCTCACAGAACTGATTCTATTGATTTTGTTATCACAAGTGATACAAGTTAAGGTCTGTCTGTCATACCCATTCATAATAAATTAATTTAGACAGCTCAATAACACAATCCCTACCCCCTTATTCAATTATTCGGTCTAAAAAAAATAAAATACATGAATGGATTAACATTTGAAATAAAGAAAGCAAATCCAATTTTAAGTGTCAAATCTTAGTTGTGAAGCCCCAACACAGCTTAGTTAGTAAGTGGCTGGTGCCATTAGAATAGAGGTCATAGTGGGACAGACACCCTAGATGCCACACTAGTGTCACACTAAAGAGTCGGACGACTGCGAACCTTCCCTTCCTGGGAACTTCATCAGAGTCTTATTCAGGAACACAGCTATAGACGTGGACCTCTTCACCGCGGCTGAGCCCGAGGATGTCACTGGCCTTGTGGGTCTCTCTCCTGTGGACTGGGATGAGGAGCTACCCTCGGTGGAGGTCAAGCACTGAGGGGCCCCTAGCATCTCTAGAAGGTAAATTGGGCCGGTGCGACTGAGGTGCTGCCAGGCCTTCTTACCACTAGTGTCCCTGAGGGCCACGTTGGCACTGAACTTATGAACCAGAAGTCGGATCATCTTGTCGTTTCCGTGGATGGCGGCCAGGTGAAGAGGCGTGTAGCCACAGGTAGTCTTCACATCCACGTCCAGTTTCAACCCGGCTTTGTTGACGCCGTACCAGAGTGTGTTGAGGACCCGGTGGTCTCCATGTTTAGCGATCCAGTGCAGGATGGTATAACCAGTGATGAAGTCTCTCTTGGTGAGGAGGCTGGGTTCATCTCTGAACAGGGTGTAAATGTCGGCCCAGAGTCCAGCAGCGCCCTTCACCAGCCAGTCATGCTCCTTAGGCTCCAGGGGGACCAGGTTGTGCCGGTGGAAGTAGGAGCTGTCATGGCCACTGTTTAAACTCTTGTTACTGGAGGCCCCAGATCGCATCTCCCCCCTCAGGTCTCTGTAGCTGGGTGTACGTGAGGTAGGGTGGGAGAAGGAGTGGCTGATGCTGAGGTTGGAGGAGAGGAGGTGGAGGCGGTTGTGCCGTGCCGAGACGCCGTCCTCCGGAAACTGTTGGTCCAGGCCGGCTCCGAGACTACGACACATGCGGCTGCGGAGCTGTGTGCTGATTCGCTGGACGGCGGGTCGGAGAAATGGCTCGGGGGCCGAACCAGGAATAGAGGTGGACTCGTTGGACTCTGACCCGTCATCGTCATGGAGATAACCTGTGGAATGGTGCCATGACGATGCTATGTCCACCTTGTTGTTATCAAGGTAACCGGTAGAGTGATAGTGAGGCCAGGGGGCTTGCTTCTCGGCGCAGTGCATCTGAGAGAGCTGCTCACCCGAGAGAACCTGGTAGTTGAGTGCTTCATAGCTGGCCCACTCATCTCTACGGGAACCCTGGGGCCACTCATCCCTGGAGTTCAGTGATGGGCAAAGGAGGAGGCTGCTGTGGCTGTGACGGGAGGAGAGGCCGGAGTCGGCCTGGTGGTGGTACTGCTCTGAGTAACCAGAAGACCTAGCACTATCAGCAGCGGGGGTGTGGTATGGGTAATCCAGGGGTAAGTGGCATTGGGGAGGCTGGGGTTTGACCCAAGACTGGGAAACAGCAGCTCTACTCTCCTCTGGATACTGTCTGTGAATGTCAGGGATAGGGACTGGGTCAGGGACTCCATCTTCTTTTGGTCTGGGCTGCTGTGGGATGCTATGGTGGAGGTGAAGGTTGCCATCCAGGTTGCCATTGCTCCTTGTCACCTGGGGGTCAGGGGTCAGGGGAGCAGCAGAAGGATCAGATAAACAAGGAAAGGAGCTGGCATGCTCTAGAGTGGTGAGCAGTGGCCATCCTGTAGCTGCAGAGGCTCCTCTGTGGTCAGCTTCAGTAGTCTTCCTCTTTGGCTGTACTGCATTCTGTTGCACCTGTGCTAGGTGAGGCTGAGGTGCCGGAGGTTTCACCTCTGTGTACAGGAACTCAGGGGGCGGATAGGACCTCTTGGGTTCTATTGACTGCTTGCCAAGTGTGTAACCACCAATGTAAATGCCTTTGTGATTCAGTTTTGGGACTGAAAGAGGGAGAGTCACGGGTTCTTTATCCCATTTTGCTTCAATGTTCTGACCACTCCCATCTTCTGAGCCCTTTGATATTTCTGCATTGTAAGATGGGCGGAACGGTGTCTCTTTGTTGCTGGATGCCGGAGGTAGCGCATGGTCTGTCACACATGGCGAGGAGCTTTGGATAGACTTTTCGAAGTTGACTGTACTTTTCACATTGTTTTTCTTTACAATTCCAGCCGAGGCCAATATCTTTTCTGTGAGTGGAACATGGAACTTCTGATTTGTGACGTGCAAGTGCGTCTCGATCAATTCCTTCTGACCTCTCTCCTGGTTTATGTTTACCGGATCTCTCGGCGAGCGGTCTCTCTCTCTCGCCTGTGGCGCAGGTTGTTGTCCGATGGGGGTGTTTGGAGAATGGGATCCTGCGGCGATATCTCCTCCAACAACATAGCCCAGAAATGTCTTCCTCAATACAACGTATCTAACTCCCTCCTCCGTTTTCACCACAGCCACGGAGTTAATAAACTTTTTAAACAGTTCCCGATTGTGCGTCTGGTTCTTGTGGTCCTTTAAAAACGCATTGAAGTGCGCCAACAATTCAGAGTTCTTCACTCTTCCACCGTTGCACCGGAGAAAGTACAGCACCGAGTCCTGAGTAAAATCGGTGGCCATTCCGTCTGTTTGCTCCAAGCCCGATGGAGTGTCAGATGGGTTTTTTTCTGCGACAGTAACAATTAACTCCGCCCCATCCGAACATTTGCAACTCCACCTGCATACCTGGGGCGTATTCATTAACCCGATTCTGTTGCAAAACGTTTCTTAAACGGAAGCAAACGAAACCGGGCGGGACCTACCTGCATTTGTCCAATATAAAATGTCGTTTTGCTCGGTTTGCTTCTGTTTGGTTCTTAAACTGTAAACGTTTTGCAACAGAAACGGTTTAGCCTACTCCAAATGGAAAACGCAAACAATAGTATTTATTGGAGAAATTCGTTTCGTTTGCTTCCTTTGGTTCTTAAACGGTAAACAGTTTCCGTAATGAATACACCCATGGTTTGGTTCTTAAATGGTAATTCATTGCAGAAACAGTTTACAATTTAAGGAGCAAACAGAGAAAAATTAGATTTTAAATTGTCCAAATGCAGGTAGGTCCCTCCCCATTTCGTTTGCTTCCGTTTAAGAAACGTTTTGCAAAAAAATTGGCGTAATAAACCCCTGAGAATTAGGCACCATGCAGATGTTGTATTGCTGATGGTTTGTACCATTGTGGCTCCCATTACAGCTCCATCTAGTTGTCGCGCCGGGGATAACAGCTGTTGACAACTAAGCTTTGTTTATTTATTTAACCTTTAACTAGGCAAGTAAGTTAAGAACACATTCTTATTAATAATAACGGCCTACCCCAGTAAAACTCTAATCTGGACGACGCAGGGCCAATTGTGCGCTGCCCTAATGGGACTCGGTCGGTTGTGATACAGCCTGGAATCGAACCAGGGTCTGTAGTGACGCCTCTGGCACTGTGATGCAGTGCCTGAGACCGCTGCGCCACTCGGAGCCCATTTTAGCTACACCTTCGTCCTCTTAACCTTCCAAATTAAGTGTTCTAACCTGCTGTTTAGACAAACCATCAGCATAACCACACCGCAAGAAATCTGATGTCACATAAATTAACCTACCTAAAATAAAGCTACGTTGCAATGTAGAAACGTGGAAAACGTTTAAAATCATAGCATTCCGGACTAAATCCTTTCATTGCTGTACTCTTCTCTCAAATTTGAGGATACCCTGGTGTTCCATGCTCTACCAATTGAGTACATTAACCAAGTAGCGCTGGAATCAGCGTTGCCTTCCTCCATTTTCAAATGCTCCGGCTGTTGCCTCGGGTCTGGTTTTCAAGACGGGTAACTGTAGCCGATGAAGTAAATGCACATCGTATGTCCAGCAATGTGCGGGATGACACAATAAAGCCACTTTGATACACAGTAACAAGATAAAGACGGATTATTTCACTTGTTTTATTGATGCCACAAGTTCTCAGCAGTACATCGGCAGTTACCAGCACCCCAGAGCAAGAGCCTTTTGGCAATAAACAAAAAAAAAAACCAGCAAGTTGTTTCTGAACAGCAAAGATAAGGTGAATTATGGTAGCTACATCTTCAAACCCTCTTCTTGATAGCATCTGAAATGTCACACTATTTCTCCCCCATAGGCCTCTACTAAAAAGTAGTGCACTATGTAGGGTATAGGGTGCCACTTGGGATAAACTCTCTTTTAAACTAAGTTGTTTATCTTAAAACATATTGCTTCATTGGGTAAATTGATTCACTTCTGTATTGTCATTAATGACAGTAGCTTGTTCATTCTTTGGTTAAACTACTACAGCACACTGTGACGGGGCAAACATAGGAACGTTGTGGAAGGGGATATTTAGATTTTTAAACGTGAAAAAAAAAACCATTCAGTACTTCAGGTTAACATGCGTTCTACACGCTTTACAGTCAAACTCTTATCGTGACATGTTTTGTGAGGGGTTAAAGACAACATGGCTGGGAAATTATTTTTTATTTCAGGAAAAGAGGAAGGTAAAAGAAAATAAATATACTGATTGAACAGAAATAAAATGACATGACCGTAGAGAAATATCATCACAGAGACTCACAGAGAGAAGTAGTAATTTGACCTATTTTTTTTAAGGATAATATTTATATCATTATATTATATTTATATTTTTTTTATCATTTTATATTTGTGCTCAACAAATAGTTATGAAATAGCATATTTTTTTGGTGACTTTTTTGGGGGCTCAATCGAGGCCTGGGGTTGGTGGATAAATGCCATGTGACAGATTGAATACTGAGACTTATTTTCCTTGCAGCTCAGGTAGAGAAGAAGAGAAGGCCTTGGTTTCATCCTCTTCTTCTCTATGAGACACTGACGGGTTGGAGAGGGGGGCAGGGGGAGGTGTGGCCCTCCCTCCTGACCAATAGGACAGGACTCTCCTCTAGAGGCTCCTCCCCCGTTACCGCCGTCCCTTCCGGAGCGCCCCCGTTCTCTTCGTTGTAGAGTCGTTTGATCCCCTCGTAGAATTCGTCGACCTCCATCTCCTCCACCTTAATAATAATATTATTTATAAGCACATAATACAATTTTAATAGTCATCTCAAAGCTCTACTACCAAAACATATTACCATAAACACAATATGCTTTCAAAATCAAGGCAAGTCAAATAGCAATAGTATACAGTGCATTCGGAAAGTATTCAGACCCCCTCAACTTTTCCACATTTTGTTACGTTACAGCCTTTATTCTAAAATGGGTTAAATGAAACATGTTCGTCAATCTACACACAATACCCCATAATGACATCACAATACCCCATAATGACATCACAATGCCCCATAATGACATCACAATGCCCCATAATGATAAAAGAGATAAAACACGTTTTTAGAAATGTATTAAAATAAAAACAGAAATGCCTTATTTGCATAAGTATTCAGACCCTTTGCTATGAGACTCTAAATTGAGCTCCATTGATCATCCTTGAGATGTTTCTACAACTTGATTGGAGTCCATCTGTGGTAAATTCAATTGATTGGACATGATTTGGAAAGGCACACATCTGTCCCACAGTCGACAGTGCATGTCAGAGCAAAAACCAAGCCATGAGGTCGAAGGAATTGTCCGTAGAGCTCCGAGACAGGATTGTATCGAGGAGAAGTGTTGAAGGTCCCCAAGAACACAGTGGCCTCCATCATTCTTCAATGGAAGGAGTTTGGAACCATCAAGACTCTTCCTAGAGCTGGCCACCCGGTCCAAACTGAGCAATCGGGGGAGATGGGCCTTGGTCAGGGAAGTGACAAAGAAACTGATGGTCACTCAGAGCTCCAGAGTTCCTCTGTGGAGATGGGAGAACCTTCCAGAAGGACAACCATCTCTACAGCACTCCGCCAATCAGGGCTTTATGGTGGAGTGGCCACACGGATGCCACTCCTCAGTATTTTTTATTTAACTAGACAAGTCAGTTAAAAACAAATTATTATTTATAATGAGAGCCTACCCCGGCCAAACCCTAACCCAGACAACGCTGGGCCAATTGTGCACCGCCCTATGGGACCCCCAATCATGGCCGGTTGTGATACAGCCTGGAATCCAACCAGGGTCTGTAGTGACACCTCTAGCACTGAGATGCTGTGCCTTAGACCGCTGCGCCACTCGGGGAGCCAAAAAAGGAGCATGAAAGCCTGCTTGATGTTTTCCAAAAGGCACCTAAAGGACTCTCAGACAATGAGAAACAAGATTCTCTGGTCTGATGAAACCAAGATTGAGCTCTTTGGCCTGAATGCCAAGTGTCAAATCTGGCAGAAACCTGGCACCATCCCTACGGTGAATCATGGTGTTGGCAGCATCATGCTGTGGGGTTGTTTTTCAGCGGCAGGGACAGGGAGGCTAGTCAGGTTCGAGGCAAAGATGAACAGAGCAAAGTACAGAGAGATCCTTGATGAAAACAGGCTTCAGAGCGCTCAGGACCTCAGACTGGGGTAAAGGTTCACCTTCCTCCAGGACAACAGCCCTAAGCACACAGCCAAGACAAGGCAGAAGTGGCTTGGGGACAAGTCTCCGAATGAACTTGAGTGGCCCAGCCAGAACCCGGATTTGAACCTGATCGAACATCTCTGGAGAGACCTGAAAATAGCTGTGCAGCAACGAATCCCCATCCAACCTGACAGAGCTTGAGAGGATCTGCAAAGAAGAATGGAAGAAACTCCCCAAATACAGGTGTGCCAAGCTTGTAGCTTCAAACCCAAGAAGACATGATGCTGTAATCGCTGCCAAAGGCGCTTCAACAAAGTACTGAGTAAAGGGTCTGAATACTTAAGGAAATTTAATATTTTTGTGATGTCATTAGTGGGTATTGTGATGTCATTAGTGGGTATTGTGATGTCATTAGTGGGTCATTAGTGGGTATTGCGATGTCATTAGGGGGTATTGTGATGTCATTGTAACTGACAGTTAGACTTACAGGTTATGTCGTTGTCTTTTGTTTGAATTGTTTACGTGTCCGCTGTGCGGGGGAAATGATAATACAAGCGGAACTACGTAGCTAATACTGTTGTAACGGGGATCCTTATTGTCGCAACACACTTTTGGAGGGAAGGCAATCCTGCGCTGCGTCAGCTAAGTTTTCATGTCATCGGGTGTAGTTCATAAAGGTTGAAGAGTGTATGTTAGGATGAAGTGTGAATTCATGCCAGGAATAATAAGTGTGAAGTTTGATTTCCTCCCTTCTGTAATAAATATAATAATAATAATATATGCCATTTAGCAGTAATAGCAGTAATAAGCAGCCAATGAGGTATTTGTTCCTTTAATCTGAACCCGTTATAACGCCGGTTAAACTGTTATGTATGTAAGCACTTCAGAGTTATACCAAGCTAATAAGTCACTCGTAAGATAAGGTTGTAAGAGTGTGCTGAACTGTATTTTTCCATTTACTTTATAGTTCTCACAGAAGGTGATAATTCTGACTAAAACTACAGAATAAAGCCGCCAGTTAAAATCAAAGAACGATTGTGCTCGTGGTTACTGAAGGGAGCTACAGTCATTAGGGGGTATTGTGATGTCATTAGGGGGTATTGCGATGTCATTAGGGGGTATTGTGATGTCATGAGGGGGTATTGTGATGTCATTAGGGGGTATTGCGATGGCATTAGGGGGTATTGCGATGTCATTAGGGGGTATTGCGATGTCATTAGGGGGTATTGCGATGTCATTAGGGGGTATTGCGATGTCATTAGTGGGTATTGCGATGTCATTAGTGGGTATTGCGATGTCATTAGGGGGTATTGCGATGTCATGAGGGGGTATTGCGATGTCATGAGGGGGTATTGCGATGTCATGAGGGGGTATTGCGATGTCATTAGGGGGTATTGCGATGTCATTAGTGGGTATTGCGATGTCATTAGTGGGTATTGCGATGTCATTAGTGGGTATTGCGATGTCATTAGGGGGTATTGTGATGTCATGAGTGGGTATTGCGATGTCATTAGTGGGTATTGTGATGTCATTAGGGGGTATTGTGATGTCATTAGGGGGTATTGTGATGTCATTAGGGGGTATTGCGATGTCATTAGTGGGTATTGTGATGTCATTAGGGGGTATTGTGTGGAGATTGAGGGAAAAAAACTATTTCAGAATAAGTCTGTAAGGTAACTAAAAGTACTGATTAAAGGGTCTGAATACTCACGTAAATGTGATTTCATTTTTAATACATATGCTTTGTCATTACAGGATATTGTGTGTCGATTGATGAGGGGGAAAAAAAATATTTAATACATTTTAGACTCAGGCTGTAACGTAACAAAATGGGGAAATAATCAAGGGGTCGGAATACTTTCCAAATGCACTGTATCTAGGTAGATGTTTAAAAAATACATTACTCCGGTTGTTGAAGCAGCCAAGCTCTCACCTTGCGCTTGGCTGAGTGCTTGCAGCGCAGGGAGACTTGGTGGGAGTGGTGGCTGGGTTTGGGTGGTCCATGGACCTGGAGCAGGGTGGTAGAGGAGACCCAGGAGAGGCTCCTGTCCCTAGGGGCCGTGGATGGCGCCGGTGGGTCTCTGTCTGGGAGCCTGGTGTCGGACTCTCTTCCTCGGGTGCAAGGGTCCGGGTCCAGACTGTGGTGCAGGGACTGGTAGATGTACACAGTGTTGGGAGGCAGGGAAGCTTCCTGTGTGGACAGGTGACGTGACACCAGCTCTCGACATCGGATCAGCTGAGAACTGTCAATCTAGGGGTGGGAGATAAATGAAAGACGTGATTATAATTATGTTAATAGCTAGGTTTCCATCCAATTGACGACAGATTCAGGCGAATATTCTGAAATCCACATTAAAATATGCACATTTCCCATCGATTATCATGTCACCAGAATTAATATTTATATTGTAAAGGGGGCATTAAACTCATCAAAGTGCACTTTCACCACCCTGTGAAGTTTATAACTTGTTTAAATCTGTAGCCTAATAAACGGCATGGTTTCCCCGAGTCCTAGTGGGAGGACCACACACACACACACCATATCATTGCGTGACTCAGTTTTACTCTGGTTATTATATCAATATTTGCATATAAAAAGGCGTTTCCACAGCATATTACATTTTACCGACACAAAAAAGATCCCACCGTGTCAAACGAACAAACGATCCGTCGGCATTTATAGAATTGTACCGAAACGCCTCGTTTCCATCACAACTGTTGTGACTTCTGTTGGGTTTTATTTCATTATTTTATTGGTTTACAGTAATGACTTTACATAACTGTGGATGGAAACGTGGTTAGAGTCAAAATACAGGCGGACTATATTTATGCAACGGATCCCGAGAGGCATCCTGATAATACCACTGATATATATATATATATATATATATTTTTTTGAATAAGTGTGATTCAATATGTGGGAGGGACTACAACATCCATGTTATCCCCAGTATTTGTTCTGGGGTTTTAGTGAACAGGGTCATGAGAGAAAGAGAGATAGATGGGTTATTCCACAAACAGCAGAAAATATTTTTGTCATCTCAGAATGTTCTGGCAATTCTCACACAGGAACGTCATTGGGAGGAAGGATGTCTGAGACATGTTTTTTTTTTTACATTTGTATCACAAACCATTTTTTGAGAAAATCATGATGAAAGTGGCACATTTTAAGCCTTTTGAGACCCACAAGAGTGCACAAAACATTAAGTACACCTTACTAATATTGAGTTGCACCTCCCTTTTGCCCTCAGAACAGCATCAATTCATCGGGGCATGGACTCTACAAGGTACCTGGAAGCGTTCCACAGGGATGCTGGTCCATGTCGACTACAAAGCGTTCCACAGGGATGCTGGCCCATGTTGACTACAATGCGTTCCACAGGGATGCTGGTCCATGTCGACTACAAAGCGTTCCACGGGGATGCTGGTTCATGTTGACTACAATGCGTTCCACGGGGATGCTGGTCCATGTTGACTACAAAGCGTTCCACAGGGATGCTGGCCCATGTTGACTACAAAGCGTTCCACAGGGATGCTGGCCCATGTTGACTACAAAGCGTTCCACAGGGATGCTGGCCCATGTTGACTACAAAGCGTTCCACAGGGACGCTGGCCCATGTTGACTACAAAGCGTTCCACAGGGATGCTGGTCCATGTTGACTACAAAGCGTTCCACAGGGATGCTGGCCCATGTTGACTACAAAGCGTTCCACAGGGATGCTGGTCCATGTTGACTACAAAGCGTTCCACAGGGATGCTGGTCCATGTTGACTACAATGCGTTCCACAGGGATGCTGGCCCATGTTGACTACAAAGCGTTCCACAGGGATGCTGGTCCATGTTGACTACAATGCGTTCCACAGGGATGCTGGTCCATGTTGACTCCAATGCGTTCCACAGGGATGCTGGTCCATGTTGACTACAATGCGTTCCACAGGGATGCTGGTCCATGTTGACTCCAATGCGTTCCACAGGGACGCTGGCCCATGTTGACTACAAAGCGTTCCACAGGGACGCTGGCCCATGTTGACTACAAAGCGTTCCACAGGGATGCTGGTCCATGTTGACTCCAATGCGTTCCACAGGGACGCTGGCCCATGTTGACTCCAATGCTTCCCACAGTTGTGTCAAGTTGACTGGATGTCCTTTGGGTGGTGGACCATTCTTGATACACACGGGAAACTGTTGACTGTGAAAAACTCAGAAGCGTTGCAGTTCTTGACACACACAAACCGGTGCGCCTGGCACCTACTACCATAACCGGTTTAAAGGCACTTAAATATTTTGTCTTGTCTATTCACCCTCTGAATGGCTCACATACACAATCCATGTCTCAAATTGTCTCAAGGCTTTAAAATCCTTCTTTAACCAGGTCTCCTCCCCTTCATCTACATCTGATTGAAGTGGATTTAACAAGTGACATCAATAAGGGATCATCGCTTTCACCTGGTCGGTCGGTCTGTCGCAGAAAGAGCAGGTGTTCCTAATGTTTTGTACACTCGGTGTGCGTATGCTAATTCTGTAAGACCTTATGATCTGTGATACATCGTGGAGTCATAATACTCCTTATAGCTCTAACTTATTATTCAACATTAAACATATCTATATCTCAAAATAACACTTTTTTAAATTGAGCTTTTTTTTAATTTAGCATTTTTAAAAATATATATATATATATTTTTTGACAGTTTCAACAAAACGTCACATTTCCACAGAGTGGGCTCTCTGGTACTTTTTGACGATATAACATTAAAAATTTTTTACATTATATGTCATTAACCAATCACAGACCTCCTTTAGGATTGCACATTCAGCAAATCACCAGCAGAGGGAGTTCCTTTTGAATCTGTGTTGGTGGGGCACATTAAATGTATCAGACATTTCTGGAAATTGTATTTAATTGTAGAGTAAATTGCTTAAAACAATATGGTGTTTAAAAATGGGGGTAGTTGAGATATTTATATTCATATGTTTAATGTTGGTTAAATGAATGTAAAACATTGTATTTCAGAATCTAGACATACCCCATTATGTTAGAGCTCGCTGTAAGGAGGATAATGAGTTCAAGATGTTGTCTGTATCATGTACGGTTCACAGATCATAAGGTATATAGCTAGGTGTCATCATCTAAAATAAACCTAATTTATAAGACAGTTCTTCGTTGAGTAATGGTGGTCGGACCCATCTATGTGAGGCTAGCCACAATAAGGATTAGCCACAATAGTGGCCTTCAAAATAAAAGTATGTCATTGACAGTGATGCAATCATTTAATAGATCATGCTAAAAGAAAAGACTGTTAATTTGACACAAATCTGTTGAAATCACACTGTATGTATTATACTTTAGAATTGAATTGGGAATTTACTTATTTCACTGTACAGCCTTTACCTATGGATTGTGGATCAATGACATGTGGTCTCAGTCTACTCAGTGACACCCAGAGAAACATTGGCATCGTAGCTCTTATTACGGGACTCTGAAACAACTGTGAATTGAGCCACATTTATTGTCAACCTACGTGTACCGAACACTATTCCTGAGGAAAAACAATACTGTGTGGATGTTTTGGAGTCTGATAACTCTGAGGACGACATCGGGAAAAAACATATTTGGTATTGAGTAGACTGATATCCCATTTCATTGATCCTCAATCCTTAGGTAAAGCTGTACAGTGCAATATGAATGTCAAAACACACAATAGGCTGACTGGGGAGGTGATTTCACACAGTCGCAGTCCCGCGATAAGAGCTACAACGCTAATATTTGCTTAAACTCTTCACAGTTGTGTTCTGTGGGTGTCACCGACTAGACTCATACCCCATTTCATTGCTTCACATTCCAACCTTGTTTAACACTATCTAGTGTAAATATGTCACGATTCCACAAATTATAACCTTCTATATCGGCAGGGTAGTCTAGTGGTTAGAGCGTTGGACTAGTAACCGGAAGGTTGCAAGTTCAAACCCCTGAGCTGACAAGGTACAAATCTGTCGTTCTGCCCCTGAACAGGCAGTTAACCCACTGTTCCTAGGCCGTCATTGAAAATAAGAATTTGTTCTTAACTGACTTGCCTAGTTAAATAAAGGAAAAATAAAAAAAAGGGGTACTTTTATTTTGAAGGCAAACAGCAAATTCCACTATTGTGCCCAATCCTTATTGTGGCTAGCTTCACAACACAACAGGGTTATAAAGTAGCTGGCTAGCTATTTATTTTCATGAACTGAAGTTAAATTTCAATAGGTGAACAACAAGTGGCTACTTAGCTAAAAGTTACAAGGATTCCTAAATCATTGCTAAGAATAATGAAAATGACTGCAGTTTCTACTGGTCATTGTTTTCAGGCTGGTTGTATTGGTGCTAGCTAGGTACCAAGCTAAAGCTAACTACCCCAGAGGTAGAGGTCAAACAAATAATGCCTTATTACCAAGGCGGTATTGTAAACACACAGTTCGTGGCCGGTGTTTGCTTGTTTGCAGACTTGGTTTTGTACAGCTTTGACAGTGATACTGATAGTAGTGGTGGCGCTTGGCTTGCACGGGCAAATTCAGCACAACACAACATTCTAGAATAGAACTGTTGTCATTTAATGTGTCAAATGAAAAGCTTTATTTAACATGTCAAATAGTGTTATTTGAAAGGTGTCGCTTTTTTTTCCACACACGCAAAGACCCAAACGGCGTCCCAAACTTACAGGAGGGCATGTACAAATCTAAAAGGGGCCTAAGTTTCCACTTTCACCATGATAATAAATAAAAATGGTTTGTGATACAAATGTAAAAAGCATTTAAAACAACTTGTCTACAGGAAGACCAGAGAAACGACATCCCTAACTGGCAGATGAGTAGAATCCCTGATTGGGTTGCTCACCTGTGTTCTCTACAAATGTTGTTTCGAATGGAAAAAAAAGCTTTGTACCTAGACACTGAAGAAGGCTGTAAAGCCAAAACGTCTGAATGCAGCGAAATGAAAACAAGTGAAACATTAAAAAGGAAGCTTTAAGTTTACATCAAAACCTTTTATCTGAACGAATGGGTTTTTACGCACCATCCACACTTCTGGGAGAGAGCGATGGTCTTCTTTTGATAAACATCCTTCCTCCCAATGAAGTTCCTCCTATGTGAGAATTTCTAGAACATTCTGAGATAACTATTTTCCACTCCCCTGGTGTGGAATCGCCTAGATAGGAATGGTGGGGTCAGATTGGACTCCACGTAAACACTGGTACGTGTGTATGATTTAGGTAGAAAGCCCTCAACATGCCAACATACTGTACTGCAGGCCTACTTGTGTTTTCTCCTGAGCAGGAGGATAGTGAGAATTCAGTACCTGTGTTTTCCTGAGCAGGAGGATAGTGAGAATTCAGTACCTGTGTTTTCCTGAGCAGGAGGATAGTGAGAATTCAGTACCTGTGTTTTCCTGAGCAGGAGGATAGTGAGAATTCAGTACCTGTGTTTTCCTGAGCAGGAGGATAGTGAGAATTCAGTACCTGTGTTCTCCTGAGCAGGAGGATAGTGAGAATTCAGTACCTGTGTTTTCCTGAGCAGGAGGATAGTGAGAATTCAGTACCTGTGTTTTCCTGAGCAGGAGGATAGTGAGAATTCAGTACCTGTGTTTTCCTGAGCAGGAGGATAGTGAGAATTCAGTACCTGTGTTTTCCTGAGCAGGAGGATAGTGAGAATTCAGTACCTGTGTTCTCCTGAGCAGGAGGATAGTGAGAATTCAGTACCTGTGTTTTCCTGAGCAGGAGGATAGTGAGAATTCAGTACCTGTGTTTTCCTGAGCAGGAGGATAGTGAGAATTCAGTACCTGTGTTTTCCTGAGCAGGAGGATAGTGAGAATTCAGTACCTGTGTTTTCCTGAGCAGGAGGATAGTGAGAATTCAGTACCTGTGTTTTCCTGAGCAGGAGGATAGTGAGAATTCAGTACCTGTGTTTTCCTGAGCAGGAGGATAGTGAGAATTCAGTACCTGTGTTTTCCTGAGCAGGAGGATAGTGAGAATTCAGTACCTGTGTTCTCCTGAGCAGGAGGATAGTGAGAATTCAGTACCTGTGTTTTCCTGAGCAGGAGGATAGTGAGAATTCAGTACCTGTGTTTTCCTGAGCAGGAGGATAGTGAGAATTCAGTACCTGTGTTTTCCTGAGCAGGAGGATAGTGAGAATTCAGTACCTGTGTTTTCCTGAGCAGGAGGATAGTGAGAATTCAGTACCTGTGTTCTCCTGAGCAGGAGGATAGTGAGAATTCAGTACCTGTGTTTTCCTGAGCAGGAGGATAGTGAGAATTCAGTACCTGTGTTTTCCTGAGCAGGAGGATAGTGAGAATTCAGTACCTGTGTTTTCCTGAGCAGGAGGATAGTGAGAATTCAGTACCTGTGTTTTCCTGAGCAGGAGGATAGTGAGAATTCAGTACCTGTGTTTTCCTGAGCAGGAGGATAGTGAGAATTCAGTACCTGTGTTTTCCTGAGCAGGAGGATAGTGAGAATTCAGTACCTGTGTTTTCCTGAGCAGGAGGATAGTGAGAATTCAGTACCTGTGTTTTCCTGAGCAGGAGGATAGTGAGAATTCAGTACCTGTGTTTTCCTGAGCAGGAGGATCGTGAGAATTCAGTACCTGTGTTTTCCTGAGCAGGAGGATCGTGAGAATTCAGTACCTGTGTTTTCCTGAGCAGGAGGATAGTGAGAATTCAGTACCTGTGTTTTCCTGAGCAGGTTGATCGTGAGAGCCAGCCAGTCAGGGCAGATATTCTCCAGCTCCAGGGTGATGAGGGCCAGCGCCAGCATGGATCCCCGGGAGAGGGGCTGTAGCAGGGCGCTGTCGGCCAGGCAGTAGTGCAGCTGCTGGGTCAACACTGACAGGTGCTGCGCCGGGTTACACCCCACCAGACCCACCATGAACCGTGGCTTGCAGGACAGCACCATGGCATGGAACTGAAGGGGAACAACAGCCAGTTAGTTAGCGGTCAAATCTTTTTCACTAAACTGTTGTACGTAAGGCAGTTGCGGCGGCTGTATTACCGCCACACCGGCAGTCATGAGTCATGACCGCAGACAAATTCCACGTGACCGTTGAGTCATGGTAACCTCCTTTTAATCACTCTGGACATGTGTTAGTAGTGCCCAGCTTCTTAAACAACCATCAGGTCCTAATGGCCTGGTACTCAGGGCTCTATTGTCCCTCCATCAGGTCCTAATGGCCTGGTACTCAGGGCTCTATTGTCCCTCCATCAGGTCCTAATGGCCTGGTACTCAGGGCTCTATTGTCCCTCCATCAGGTCCTAATGGCCTGGTACTCAGGGCTCTATTGTCCCTCCATCAGGTCCTAATGGCCTGGTACTCAGGGCTCTATTGTCCCTCCATCAGGTCCTAATGGCCTGGTACTCAGGGCTCTATTGTCCCTCCATCAGGTCCTAATGGCCTGGTACTCAGGGCTCTATTGTCCCTCCATCAGGTCCTAATGGCCTGGTACTCAGGGCTCTATTGTCCCTCCATCAGGTCCTAATGGCCTGGTACTCAGGGCTCTATTGTCCACCCATCAGGTCCTAATGGCCTGGTAGTCAGGGCTCTATTGTCCCTCCATCAGGTCCTAATGGCCTGGTACTCAGGGCTCTATTGTCCCTCCATCAGGTCACTCATGGCCTGGTACTCAGGGCTCTATTGTCCCTCCATCAGGTCCTAACTGCCTGGTACTCAGGGCTCTATTGTCCCTCCATCAGGTCCTAATGGCCTGGTACTCAGGGCTCTATTGTCCCTCCATCAGGTCCTAATGGCCTGGTACTCAGGGCTCTATTGTCCCTCCATCAGGTCCTAATGGCCTGGTACTCAGGGCTCTATTGTCCCTCCATCAGGTCCTAATGGCCTGGTACTCAGGGCTCTATTGTCCCTCCATCAGGTCCTAATGGCCTGGTACTCAGGGCTCTATTGTCCACCCATCAGGTCCTAATGGCCTGGTAGTCAGGGCTCTATTGTCCCTCCATCAGGTCCTAATGGCCTGGTACTCAGGGCTCTATTGTCCCTCCATCAGGTCACTCATGGCCTGGTACTCAGGGCTCTATTGTCCCTCCATCAGGTCCTAACTGCCTGGTACTCAGGGCTCTATTGTCCCTCCATCAGGTCCTAATGACCTGGTACTCAGGGCTCTATTGTCCCTCCATCAGGTCCTAATGGCCTGGTACTCAGGGCTCTATTGTCCCTCCATCAGGTCCTAATGACCTGGTACTCAGGGCTCTATTGTCCCTCCATCAGGTCACTCATGGCCTGGTACTCAGGGCTCTATTGTCCCTCCATCAGGTCCTAATGACCTGGTACTCAGGGCTCTATTGTCCCTCCATCAGGTCCTAATGGCCTGGTACTCAGGGCTCTATTGTCCCTCCATCAGGTCCTAACTGCCTGGTACTCAGGGCTCTATTGTCCCTCCATCAGGTCCTAATGACCTGGTACTCAGGGCTCTATTGTCCCTCCATCAGGTCCTAATGGCCTGGTACTCAGGGCTCTATTGTCCCTCCATCAGGTCCTAATGACCTGGTACTCAGGGCTCTATTGTCCCTCCATCAGGTCCTAATGACCTGGTACTCAGGGCTCTATTGTCCCTCCATCAGGTCCTAACTGCCTGGTACTCAGGGCTCTCTTGTCCCCCCATCAGGTCCTAATGGCTCTATTGTTCCTCCATCAGGTCCTAATGGCCTGGTACTCAGGGCTCTATTGTCCACCCATCAGGTCCTAATGGCCTGTCAAACCTCTAGTGGTGGTTCTGTCTAGGACACTATTTATAGCCTCTAGTGGTGGTTCTGTCTAGGACACTATTTATAGCCTCTAGTGGTGGTTCTGTCTTGGACACTATTTATAGCCTCTAGTGGTGGTTCTGGCTAGGACACTACTTCAAACCTCTAGCGGTGGTTCTGTCTAGGACACTATTTATAGCCTCTAGTGGTGGTTCTGTCTAGGACACTACTTCAAGCCTCTAGTGGTGGTTCTGTCTAGGACACTACTTCAAGCCTCTAGCGGTGGTTCTGTCTTGGACACTATTTATAGCCTCTAGTGGTGGTTCTGTCTAGGACACTACTTCAAGCCTCTAGTGGTGGTTCTGTCTAGGACACTACTTCAAGCCTCTAGTGGTGGTTCTGTCTAGGACACTATTTATAGCCTCTAGTGGTGGTTCTGTCTTGGACACTACTTCAAACCTCTAGTGGTGGTTCTGTCTAGGACACTATTTATAGCCTCTAGTGGTGGTTCTGTCTTGGACACTACTTCAAACCTCTAGTGGTGGTTCTGTCTAGGACACTATTTATAGCCTCTAGTGGTGGTTCTGTCTAGGACACTACTTCAAGCCTCTAGTGGTGGTTCTGTCTAGGACACTACTTCAAACCTCTAGTGGTGGTTCTGTCTAGGACACTATTTATAGCCTCTAGTGGTGGTTCTGTCTTGGACACTACTTCAAACCTCTAGTGGTGGTTCTGTCTAGGACACTATTTATAGCCTCTAGTGGTGGTTCTGTCTTGGACACTACTTCAAACCTCTAGTGGTGGTTCTGTCTAGGACACTATTTATAGCCTCTAGTGGTGGTTCTGTCTAGGACACTACTTCAAGCCTCTAGTGGTGGTTCTGTCTAGGACACTACTTCAAGCCTCTAGTGGTGGTTCTGTCTAGGACACTACTTCAAACCTCTAGTGGTGGTTCTGTCTAGGACACTATTTATAGCCTCTAGTGGTGGTTCTGTCTAGGACACTATTTATAGCCTCTAGTGGTGGTTCTGTCTAGGACACTACTTCAAGCCTCTAGTGGTGGTTCTGTCTTGGACACTACTTCAAACCTCTAGTGGTGGTTCTGTCTAGGACACTATTTATAGCCTCTAGTGGTGGTTCTGTCTTGGACACTACTTCAAACCTCTAGTGGTGGTTCTGTCTAGGACACTATTTATAGCCTCTAGTGGTGGTTCTGTCTAGGACACTACTTCAAGCCTCTAGTGGTGGTTCTGTCTAGGACACTACTTCAAACCTCTAGTGGTGGTTCTGTCTAGGACACTATTTATAGCCTCTAGTGGTGGTTCTGTCTTGGACACTACTTCAAACCTCTAGTGGTGGTTCTGTCTAGGACACTATTTATAGCCTCTAGTGGTGGTTCTGTCTTGGACACTACTTCAAACCTCTAGTGGTGGTTCTGTCTAGGACACTATTTATAGCCTCTAGTGGTGGTTCTGTCTAGGACACTACTTCAAGCCTCTAGTGGTGGTTCTGTCTAGGACACTACTTCAAGCCTCTAGTGGTGGTTCTGTCTAGGACACTACTTCAAACCTCTAGTGGTGGTTCTGTCTAGGACACTATTTATAGCCTCTAGTGGTGGTTCTGTCTAGGACACTATTTATAGCCTCTAGTGGTGGTTCTGTCTAGGACACTACTTCAAGCCTCTAGTGGTGGTTCTGTCTTGGACACTACTTCAAACCTCTAGTGGTGGTTCTGTCTCGGACACTACTTCAAACCTCTAGGGTGGTTCTGTCTAGGACACTACTTCAAACCTCTAGTGGTGGTTCTGTCTAGGACACTATTTATAGCCTCTAGTGGTGGTTCTGTCTAGGACACTACTTCAAGCCTCTAGTGGTGGTTCTGTCTAGGACACTATTTATAGCCTCTAGTGGTGGTTCTGTCTAGGACACTACTTCAAGCCTCTAGTGGTGGTTCTGTCTAGGACACTACTTCAAGCCTCTAGTGGTGGTTCTGTCTAGGACACTATTTATAGCCTCTAGCGGTGGTTCTGTCTAGGACACTACTTCAAACCTCTAGTGGTGGTTCTGTCTAGGACACTATTTATAGCCTCTAGTGGTGGTTCTGTCTAGGACACTACTTCAAACCTCTAGGGTGGTTCTGTCTCGGACACTATTTATAGCCTCTAGTGGTGGTTCTGTCTAGGACACTACTTCAAACCTCTAGGGTGGTTCTGTCTAGGACACTACTTCAAGCCTCTAGGGTGGTTCTGGCTAGGACACTATTTATAGCCTCTAGCGGTGGTTCTGTCTAGGACACTATTTATAGCCTCTAGGGTGGTTCTGTCTAGGACACTATTTATAGCCTCTAGTGGTGGTTCTGTCTAGGACACTATTTATAGCCTCTAGTGGTGGTTCTGTCTAGGACACTATTTATAGCCTCTAGCGGTGGTTCTGTCTAGGACACTATTTATAGCCTCTAGTGGTGGTTCTGTCTAGGACACTATTTATAGCCTCTAGTGGTGGTTCTGTCTAGGACACTATTTATAGCCTCTAGGGTGGTTCTGTCTAGGACACTACTTCAAGCCTCTAGCGGTGGTTCTGTCTAGGACACTACTTCAAGCCTCTAGTGGTGGTTCTGTCTTGGACACTATTTATAGCCTCTAGTGGTGGTTCTGTCTAGGACACTATTTATAGCCTCTAGGGTGGTTCTGTCTAGGACACTACTTCAAGCCTCTAGCGGTGGTTCTGTCTAGGACACTACTTCAAGCCTCTAGTGGTGGTTCTGTCTAGGACACTACTTCAAACCTCTAGTGGTGGTTCTGTCTCGGACACTACTTCAAGCCTCTAGTGGTGGTTCTGTCTCGGACACTACTTCAAGCCTCTAGTGGTGGTTCTGTCTCGGACACTACTTCAAGCCTCTAGTGGTGGTTCTGTCTCGGACACTACTTCAAGCCTCTAGTGGTGGTTCTGTCTAGGACACTACTTCAAGCCTCTAGTGGTGGTTCTGTCTAGGACACTATTTATACCCTCTAGTGGTGGTTCTGTCTAGGACACTATTTATAGCCTCTAGCGGTGGTTCTGTCTCGGGTTCTGGCTAGGACACTACTTCAAGCCTCTAGTGGTGGTTCTGTCTAGGACACTACTTATAGCCTCTAGCGGTGGTTCTGTCTCGGGTTCTGGCTAGGACACTATTTCAAGCCTCTAGTGGTGGTTCTGTCTAGGACACTATTTATAACCTCTAGCGGTGGTTCTGTCTAGGACACTACTTCAAACCTCTAGGGTGGTTCTGTCTAGGACACTACTTCAAACCTCTAGGGTGGTTCTGGCTAGGACACTATTTATAGCCTCTAGCGGTGGTTCTGTCTAGGACACTATTTATAGCCTCTAGTGGTGGTTCTGTCTAGGACACTATTTATAGCCTCTAGCGGTGGTTCTGTCTAGGACACTATTTATAGCCTCTAGCGGTGGTTCTGTCTCGGGTTCTGTCTAGGACAGGACTATGAACGTGGTGACGGAACCCCAATACTCACAATGTGTAGAAACTCCAGCGGTGTGGCAGCGTGCAGGTCCCAGTTGAGTTTATCCAGAATGATCCTCTCCATTCTCAGTATCTCTGATGGGGAGCAGCCACATCTGCTGCTGCTGGCCAAGTCACCAACAATTAGGCACACGCTACACACACACACACACACACACACACACACACACACACACACACACACACACACACACACACACACACACACACACACACACACACACACACACACATTTACACACACACACACCACACACACACACACACACACGACTTTGGGTTAGTTGGGTTCAAAACAACAATAGCAAACACGCACCAAAGGCAGCCCACCAACCATTTCCTCTCTGCCCACCAACCATTTCCTCTCTGCCCACCAACCATTTCCTCTCTGCCCACCAACCATTTCCTCTCTGCCCACCAACCATTTCCTCTCTGCCCACCAACCATTTCCTCTCTGCCCACCAACCATTTCCTCTCTGCCCACCAACCATTTCCTCTCTGCCCACCAACCATTTCACCAACCAATTTGGCACCAAGAACTCTAATCATCTTATTTCAACTTAATTGTCTGAACTCCTAACGGTACTAATCACAGAGCCTGATGGTGTCGTATGTAATGGTTATGTATTCACTAAGGAGCCTGATGGTGTAGGATGTAATGGTTATGTTTTCACTAAGGAGACTGATGGTGTAGGATGTAATGGTTATGTTTTCACTAAGGAGCCTGATGGTGTAGGATGTAATGGTTATGTATTCACTAAGGAGACTGATGGTGTAGGATGTAATGGTTATGTTTTCACTAAGGAGACTGATGGTGTAGGATGTAATGGTTATGTATTCACTAAGGAGACTGATGGTGTAGGATGTAATGGTTATGTTTTCACTAAGGAGACTGATGGTGTAGGATGTAATGGTTATGTTTTCACTAAGGAGACTGATGGTGTAGGATGTAATGGTTATGTTTTCATTAAGGAGACTGATGGTGTAGGATGTAATGGTTAGTATTCATAAGGAGACTGATGGTGTACCCATGTAATAATGGTTATGTTTTCACTAAGGAGACTGATGGTATAGGATGTAATGGTTATGTTTTCACTAAGGAGACTGATGGTGTAGGATGTAATGGTTATGTATTCACTAAGGAGACTGATGGTGTAGGATGTAATGGTTATGTATTCACTAAGGAGACTGATGGTGTAGGATGTAATGGTTATGTATTCACTAAGGAGACTGATGGTATAGGATGTAATGGTTATGTATTCACTAAGGAGAATGATGGTGTAGGATGTAATGGTTATGTATTCACTAAGGAGAATGATGGTGTAGGATGTAATGGTTATGTATTCATTAAGGAGACTGATGGTGTAGGATGTAATGGTTATGTATTCACTAAGGAGACTGATGGTGTAGGATGTAATCACCTCGTCCTCTTCGCTGGTTTTGGCAGCCAGGAAGTAACAGGCGATGGCGATGCAGCGGAGGTACTTTGGACGGGCCTGAGGAGAGAGAGAGAGAACTGGGTCAGGAGGACTACGAGATGTACTAAGGAGACTAGACATCTACCCACCCCACTACCACTATCAGATTAGAGCCATAAAGGAGACTAAACATCTACCCCTATCAGATTAGAGCCATAAAGGAGACTAGACATCTACCACTATCAGATTAGAGCCATAAAGGAGACTAGACATCTACCACTATCAGATTAGAGCCATAAAGGAGACTAAACATCTACCACCCCACTACCACTATCAGATTAGAGCCATAAAGGAGACTAAACATCTACCACCCCACTACCACTATCAGATTAGAGCCATAAAGGAGACTAAACATCTACCCACCCCACTACCACTATCAGATTAGAGCCATAAAGGAGACTAAACATCTACCCACCCCACTACCACTATCAGATTAGAGCCATAAAGGAGACTAAACATCTACCACCCCACTACCACTATCAGATTAGAGCCATGAAGGAGACTAGACATCTACCACTATCAGATTAGAGCCATAAAGGAGACTAGACATCTACCCCTATCAGATTAGAGGGAGACTATCCATAAGGGAGACTAAACATCTACCCACCCCACTACCACTATCAGATTAGAGCCATAAAGGAGACTAAACATCTACCCACCCCACTACCACTATCAGATTAGAGCCATAAAGGAGACTAGACATCTACCCCTATCAGATTAGAGCCATAAAGGAGACTAGACATCTAGACTAAACATCTACCCACCCCACTACCACTATCAGATTAGAGCCATAAAGGAGACTAAACATCTACCCACCCCACTACCACTATCAGATTAGAGCCATAAAGGAGACTAAACATCTACCCACCCCACTACCACTATCAGATTAGAGCCATAAAGGAGACTAAACATCTACCCCTATCAGATTAGAGCCATAAAGGAGACTAGACATCTACCACTATCAGATTAGAGCCATAAAGGAGACTAGACATCTACCACTATCAGATTAGAGCCATAAAGGAGACTAAACATTACCACCCCACTACCACTATCAGATTAGAGCCATAAAGGAGACTAAACATCTACCCACCCCACTACCACTATCAGATTAGAGCCATAAAGGAGACTAAACATCTACCCACCCCACTACCACTATCAGATTAGAGCCATAAAGGAGACTAAACATCTACCACCCCACTACCACTATCAGATTAGAGCCATGAAGGAGACTAGACATCTACCACTATCAGATTAGAGCCATAAAGGAGACTAGACATCTACCCCTATCAGATTAGAGGGAGACTATCCATAAGGGAGACTAAACATCTACCCACCCCACTACCACTATCAGATTAGAGCCATAAAGGAGACTAGACATCTACCCACCCCACTACCACTATCAGATTAGAGCCATAAAGGAGACTAAACATCTACCCACCCCACTACCACTATCAGATTAGAGCCATAAAGGAGACTAGACATCTACCCCTATCAGATTAGAGCCATAAAGGAGACTAGACATCTAGATTAAACATCTACCCACCCCACTACCACTATCAGATTAGAGCCATAAAGGAGACTAAACATCTACCCACCCCACTACCACTATCAGATTAGAGCCATAAAGGAGACTAAACATCTACCCACTCCACTACCACTATCAGATTAGAGCCATAAAGGAGACTAAACATCTACCCACCACTACAACTATCAGATTAGAGCCATAAAGGAGACTAGACATCTACCACCCCACTACCACTATCAGATTAGAGCCATAAAGGAGACTAGACATCTACCACCCCACTACCACTATCAGATTAGAGCCATAAAGGAGACTAAACATCTACCCACCCCACTACCACTATCAGATTTGAGCCATAAAGGAGACTAAACATCTACCCCTATCAGATTAGAGCCATAAAGGAGACTAGACATCTACCACTATCAGATTAGAGCCATAAAGGAGACTAAACATCTACCCACCCCACTACCACTATCAGATTTGAGCCATAAAGGAGACTAAACATCTACCCACCCCACTACCACTATCAGATTAGAGCCATAAAGGAGACTAAACATCTACCACCCCACTACCACTATCAGATTAGAGCCATAAAGGAGACTAAACATCTACCCACCCCACTACCACTATCAGATTAGAGCCATGAAGGAGACTAGACATCTACCATTATCAGATTAGAGCCATAAAGGAGACTAAACATCTACCACCCCACTACCACTATCAGATTAGAGCCATGAAGGAGAGTAGACATCTACCCATATCAGATTAGAGCCATAAAGGAGACTAGACATCTACCCCTATCAGATTAGAGCCATAAAGGAGACTAGACATCTACCCCCCCACTACCACTATCATATTAGAGCCATAAAGGAGACTAAACATCTACCCCTATCAGATTAGAGCCATAAAGGAGACTAGACATCTACCCCCCCACTACCACTATCAGATTAGAGCCAAAAAGGAGACTAAACATCTACCCACCCCACTACCACTATCAGATTAGAGCCATAAAGGAGACTAAACATCTACCCACCCCACTACCACTATCAGATTAGAGCCATAAAGGAGACTAAACATCTACCCACCCCACTACCACTATCAGATTAGAGCCATAAAGGAGACTAAACATCTACCCACCCCACTACCACTATCAGATTAGAGCCATAAAGGAGACTAAACATCTACCCACCCCACTACCACTATCAGATTAGAGCCATAAAGGAGACTAAACATCTACCCACCCCACTACCACTATCAGATTAGAGCCATAAAGGAGACTAAACATCTACCCACCCCACTACCACTATCAGATTAGAGCCATAAAGGAGACTAAACATCTACCCACCCCACTACCACTATCAGATTAGAGCCATAAAGGAGACTAAACATCTACCCACCCCACTACCACTATCAGATTAGAGCCATAAAGGAGACTAAACATCTACCCACCCCACTACCACTATCAGATTAGAGCCATAAAGGAGACTAAACATCTACCCACCCCACTACCACTATCAGATTAGAGCCATAAAGGAGACTAGACATCTACCCCTATCAGATTAGAGCCATAAAGGAGACTAGACATCTACCCACCCCACTACCACTATCAGATTAGATCCATAAGGGAGACCAGACATCTACCCCCCATGACGGATCAAAACTCATGGCTCGTCTCTCGGCAGCTGACATATTTTATTACATTTTTTATTTAACCATTATTTAAATAATTATTATTTACAACATATGGAGACTATACATCTACCCCTATCAGGGGATAATTATTATTTACAACATATGGTGAGCAATATGTTTCAAAACATTGAATCACAATAAAATCACAATATCAAATCGCAATACATATTGTGATACTATCGTAACGTGAAGTGAATGTCATGGTGATTCCCAGGCCCTAATGGCTAATACATTTTTATTGTCCCATTGTTACTGATAAAATAATGTATATGTTGAAAGATAATGATAAAATAATTCCACTCTGAAACCTTATATAATTGTATGAAATTGATTAGAATCATAAAATTATAGTCTGATAATGTGTGTAGTTTTAAATCAGAATTAGATTAAACAATGTATCTGTATAGTGGAAAAACACAGGCTGTCTGGGCAAGGCGTAGTTTAGGATTTGAACTTGTATGTGTGTGCCGAAGAAAAAAAATGATAACAGTTAAAGTGTGTTTGGACCGACCTGGCTAGGCCTCTGCGGAATTTATGAGGGCATAGGGAGTACTTCTCAAGGTTTCCCTAATCTCGGGGGAATGGAACTGTCGGCTGGGTAGTGATACACAGTGGTGAGAACTATGGAGAAGGATAAAACTCACCTACTGTTTGTGTGGAAGTATGTGCGCGTAGGATACCTACTGTTTGTGTGGAAGTATGTGCGTAGGATACCTACTGTTTGTGTGGAAGTATGTGCGTAGGATACCTACTGTTTGTGTGGAAGTATGTGCGCGTAGGATACCTACTGTTTGTGTGGAAGTATGTGCGTAGGATACCTACTGTTTGTGTGGAAGTATGTGCGTAGGATACCTACTGTTTGTGTGGAAGTATGTGCGTAGGATACCTACTGTTTGTGTGGAAGTATGTGCGTAGGATACCTACTGTTTGTGTGGAAGTATGTGCGTAGGATACCTACTGTTTGTGTGGAAGTATGTGCGTAGGATACCTACTGTTTGTGTGGAAGTATGTGCGTAGGATACCTACTGTTTGTGTGGAAGTATGTGCGTAGGATACCTACTGTTTGTGTGGAAGTATGTGCGTAGGATACCTACTGTTTGTGTGGAAGTATGTGCGTAGGATACCTACTGTTTGTGTGGAAGTATGTGCGTAGGATACCTACTGTTTGTGTGGAAGTATGTGTGTAGGATACCTACTGTTTGTGCGCAAGTATGTGTGTAGGATACCTACTGTTTGTGTGGAAGTATGTGCGTAGGATACCTACTGTTTGTGCGCAGCTATAAAATGGATGACTTTGTATAATGGACTTTAGAACGTTCTCTGAATAAACGGTACTAATCTTTTGCATAAACTGAGTCTTTGCCTAATTATTATTACACCCATGGTCTTACAAACCTCGGGGATTGGTCAAAGCTATTGATTGATAGTTATTATCAATGGGATTGAAAATTCTCGTGACAGTTACTTAAGAAAAAAGGTTTCAGTACTTCATCTAGATAACATTAAAAACCAGTCGGTAACTTACCTTTATAGTGCCTAAAAACCTGTCCAATATACTGATGGCTAGGGAGAGGGTCTCTGGATATAGCTTGGTGTCTTTGTGGAGGTTAATAAGCCAGCACACAGCCTCATCACGCTGGGCAGGAGAGATGTCTGTATCCTAGGGAACAACAGAAGCAGAGAGGTCAGTTTAAAAATAATAATAATAATAATAATAAATAATAATAATAATAATAATAATAATAATAATAATAATAATAATAATAAATAATAATCAATCAATCACAGGACACGTCACAGGTT
This sequence comes from Oncorhynchus keta, assembly GCF_023373465.1. NCBI lineage: Eukaryota > Metazoa > Chordata > Actinopteri > Salmoniformes > Salmonidae > Oncorhynchus > Oncorhynchus keta. Next base: position 7,083,578 of record NC_068429.1, on the reverse strand, counting down.
AGTTGCTGAGGAGACATAATAGCATGAGCGTCAGTAAACAGTGCTTCACATTCAGAGAAAATTAACTGAAAAAAATTACAATTAGGACATAGTAACATGTAAGGACATGCAAAACGTATTAAAACCTACTCACTTAAATAACTTACAAAAGTCTCAACCAAAGTCAAAAAATCATAGGCTTGATTATATTATTAAACTACAGGAACAATATATAATTTGAGAAAAAGCACATGAATGTCAACGAAAGAAAGACATGCTGCTAACATCTGTCAAAAGTATGTTGGTCCCTTGACAACAAAGTAAACGAGAATGTTAAGACCATTACACAACTGACCTTCTGAACCGACCTGCTTAAGGAGTCTGTATTCTAGCGTCGGTATGCTGCTAGGAGAAGAGAACGTGTGTGCCTTGCATAATCCCTTAAAAGGGATACTTCTGGATTTTGGCCCTATACTTACTTCCCCAGAGTCAGATTAATTTGTGGATACCATTTGTATGTCTCTATGCCCCGATTGCATGCCTATTAGGTATCTGCTAGCATGCTAGAAGATACCCATAGTCTTCCAGTCATTGCGGTAGCGCTAGTTAGCAACTTCCTTCAAACTGCTCGCAGGGATATAAAAATGGTATCCGCAAATTAATTTGACTCTTGGGAAGTAGATAAAGGGCATCATTGCCAAAATCATAGGTCTTAGTCGCACAATTTTATATCTACACCGGGAAAAAAATATGAACGAAGCATGTAAAGTGTTGGCCCCAAGTTTCATGAGCTGAAATAAAATAATTTTCCATATGCACAAAAAGCTTTTTACTTTCAAATTTTGGGCACACATATGTTTATATGCCTGTTAGCGAGCATTTCTCCTTTGCCAAGATATCAAGAAGCTGATTAACAGCATGATCATTACACAGGTGCACCTCGTGCTGGGGAAAATAAAAGGCCACCAAAACGCTTCATTTTGTCACAACACACTGCCACAGATCTCAAGTTGAGGGAGCGTGCAATTGGCATGCTGTCGGCAGGAATGTCTACGAGAACTGTTGCCAGAGAATTGAATGTTAATTTCTACCATAGGCCGCCTCCAACGTTCTTTTAAGAGAAATTGGCAGTAAGTCCAACCAGCCACACAACCGCAGAGCACATGTAAGGCGTTGTGAAAATGTCAACATTGTGAACAGACTGCCCCATGGTGGTGGTGGGGTTATGGTTATTGGCAGGCATAAGCTATGGACAACAAACACAATTGCATTTTATAGATGGCAATTTGAATGCAGAGATACTGGGATATATATATATATGCCATTTGGCAGACGCTTTTATCCAAAGCGACTTACAGTCATGTGTGCATACATTCTACGTATGGGTGGTCCCGGGAATCGAACCCACTACCCTGGCGTTACAAGCGCCATGCTCTACCAACTGAGCCACAGATGAGATCCTGAGGCACAATGTGAGACCTATTTTTTTTTTTTTTTTAAACTATCTTTGACCAATAGATGCATACCTTTATTCCCAGTCATGCGAAATCCATTAGGATTTAGATTAGGGCCTCATGAATTTATTTTAATTGCTGGAGAAAAAAACCTCTAACCAGCACAACTCTCACTGGAAGTCTTGCATTCTCCCCATAACTCTGACCTCAGGTGATATAGATAGCTGTACCAATGAAATAACCTAACAATTTCACCACCTCCATGGTCTAACATTGGCAGCAGTTAGCCTCGCGGTTAGAGGCAAGCCAGCACAAATAAAATACCTGTATATATGCGTGTCTTTCGAAGGGGTTGGGTTAAAAGTGGAAGCCACATTTCAGTTGGACCTTGGGTGCAATTGACCAACACAGCAATTTTAACGACCTGCTGCTTTCTCTTTTATATTGACAACAGTATGTTGTTATGTGTTGTGGGAATCAGCTGACTGCCGGGAGATGGCTTTTTGGGCACGTACAAAAAACGTTACTTTAGACCAGAGCCCAAGTGCACTAGGGGAAAAAGGATACCAATTGGGACACAATCAAGAATTTGCTTTAAAGTGACCTGAACTAGCCTTGCCCTAAAGCCCCCGGGCCATTTCTCACCATTATGTCACCTTGTTAATAAAGTGACCTGAACTAGCCTTGCCCTAAAGCCCCCGGGCCATTTCTCACCATTATGTCACCTTGTTAATAAAGTGACCTGAACTAGCCTTGCCCTAAAGCCCCGGGCCATTTCTCACCATTATGTCACCTTGTTAATAAAGTGACCTGAACTAGCCTTTGCCCTAAAGCCACCGGGCCATTTCTCACCATTATGTCACCTTGTTAAAGTGACTCCTGCATCATTGTGAAATTAGTAGTCAGCGAGCCAAACAGGCCATTTCTCACCATTATGTCATTGTCTTGACATGCTTGAATTGGCTTTACTGCACTCCGTGTTTGCCCCAGGCCATTTCTCACCATTATGTCCCCTTGTTAATTGGACCTGACAGGCTGTGCCCTAAAGCCTCCGTTATTTGGGACAGGCATTATGTCACCTTGTTAATGCACTGACCTTAACTAGGACAGGCAAAGCCCGTTACTGCACTCCGTTACCTTTGGGACAGGCCTGAACTAGCCCGTTACCTAAAGCCACTCCGTTATTTGGGACAGGCAAGGCCCGTTACTGCACTCTGTTATTTGGGACAGGCAAGGCCCGTTAAGCACTCCGTTTTTGGGACAGGCAAGCCACCTTGTTAAAGTGCACTCCATTTTTAAAGGGACAGGCAAGGTCACCTTGTTACTGTAGAGGCCAGATGAGGAAGGCCACCGAGTCCTCTATGTTGGAATAGACTCAATGTCAGGCTGTGGTGGCATTGGCACTGAACTAGCTTATCTTAAAGCCAGGGCCATTTTCAAACATTATGTCTGTTCGTTGGATAATAACTAGGGGAGAAGTGAAAGCCATGAATCCATTTCTCACCATTTGGGACAGGCTGTGTCCGTTAAGTGACTCCTGCATCATTTGGGACAGGCTGTGTCCCATTACTGCACCCCGTTATTTCTTGACAGACTGTTGCCAGTTACTGCACTCCGTGTTTGGGACAGGCTGTGCCAGTTACTACCCCCAGTTATTTGGGACAGGCAGGGCCCGTTACTGCACTCAGTTATTTGGGACAGGCAAGGCCCGTTACTGTACTCTGTTATTTGGGACAGGCAAGGCCCGTTACTGCACTCCGTTTTTGGGACAGGCAGGCCCGTTACTGCACTCCGTTTTTGGGACAGGCAGGCCCGTTACTGCACTCCGTTTTTGGGACAGGCAGGCCCGTTACTGCACTCCGTTTTTGGGACAGGCAAGGCCCGTTACTGTAGAGGTCAGATGAGGAAGGTCAGAGTCCTCTATGTTGGAATAGACTCAATGTCAGGCTCTGGTGGCATTGGCACTAACAGCTTATCTTAACTGAGGAGGTTTTAGAAACAGACCGTGTCTGTTCGTTGGACTAATAACTAGGGGAGAAGTGAAAGCATGAACCTCCGCCACAGCAGGTGCTTTAGTCAATGCCCCTTTACACTCACAAATGAAAGCAAATGCATTCTCCCCATAACTCTGACCTCAGGTAATATAGACAGCTGGACCAAGGAAATAACCTAACAATTTCACCACCTCCATGGTCTAACATTGGCAGCAGTTAGCCTAGCGGTTAGAGGCAAGCCAGCACAAATAAAATACCTGTATGTATGCGTGTCTTTCGAAGGGGTTGGGTTAAAAGTGGAAGCCAAATTTCAGTTGGACCTTGGGTGCAATTGACCAACACAGCAATTTTAATGACCTGCTGCTTTCTCTTTCATATTGGCAACAGTATGTTGTTATGTGTTGTGGGACTCAGCTGACTGCCGGGAGATGGCTTTTTGGGCACGTACACCTTCCACATCAGTGCTTTGAATGCACAGATACCAAGTTGACATCCCGAGGCCCATTGTGAGACTTAAAAAAAAAAGAAGCTATCTTTGACCAACAGATGCATATCTGTATTCCCAGTCATGTGAAATCGTAGATTAGGGCCTGATGAATTTATTTAAATTGACTGATTTCCTCATATGAACTGTAACTATCCTTATTATTATTATTATTTTGTTTAACCTTTATTTAACGAGGCAAGTCAGTTAAGAACAAATTGTTATTTACAATGACGCCCTAAGATATTTGGTGCAGAATTTCTCAAGTGAAAGAATGTACACGATAACGAGTCGTCTCTTGTTGAATGACAACAAACACTTCATTGAAGAATCCCTACTGTTGACCAATCACCGACTAAGAGGCGTAGATTTGGCGACCAAACTTTGACTTGTTGTGTGCACAAAACAGCTGAAAAAAACAAACAAAAAAACTTGCAGAAGACGTACAAAAATGTCACAAAATGTTGTCAATATATGAACTGTTTCAGATGGGAAGCATGAGGACGCCTTTAGGATACTGGTCTAACCAGCACTTTACCTGTAATATGATACTGGTCTAACTTTACCTGGATACTGGTCTAACCAGCACTTTACCTGTAATATGATACTGGTCTAACCAGCACTTTACCTGTAATATGATACTGGTCTAACCAGCACTTTACCTGTAATATGATACTGGTCAACCAGCACTTTACCTGTAATATGTTACTGGTCTAACCAGCACTTTACCTGTAATATGATACTGGTCTAACCAGCACTTTACCTGTAATATGATACTGGTCTAACCAGCACTTTACTCTGTAATCATACTGGAAGTCTTTAGCCTCAACACCTGACATGGCTGAGCCCGTTACTGCACTTTACCGTAATATGTTACTGGGACAGGCTGGTCTAACCAGTTTACCATTACTGCAACTTTACCTGTAATATGATTGGGACTTTACCTGTAATATGATACTGGTCTAACCAGCACTTTACCTGTAATATGATACTGGTCTAACCAGCACTTTACCTGTAATATGATACTGGTCTACCAGCACTTTACCTGTAATATGATACTGGTCTAACCAGCACTTCTCTCACTGGGTCTTTAGCCTCAACAGGCTGTGCACTCCGTTATTTGGGACAGGCTGTGTCCATTACTGCACTTATTTGGGACAGGCTGTGTCCATTACTGCACTCCGTTATTTGGGACAGGCTGTGTCCGTTACTGCACTCCGTTATTTGGGACAGGCTGTGTCCTCCGTTACTGGGACAGGCTGTGCCAGTTACTGCACTCCGTTATTTGGGACAGGCTGTGCCCGTTACTGCACTCCGTTATTTGGGACAGGCTGTGTCCGTTACTGCACTCCGTTATTTGGGACAGGCTGTGCCCGTTACTGCACTCCATTTTTGGGACAGGCAAGGCCCGTTACTGTAGAGGCCAGATGAGGAAGGTCAGAGTCCTCTATGTTGGAATAGACTCAATGTCAGGCTCTGGTGGCATTGGCACTAACAGCTTATCTTAACTGAGGAGGTTTTAGAAACAGACCGTGTCTGTTCGTTGGACTAATAACTAGGGGAGAAGTGAAAGCATGAACCTCCGCCACAGCAGGTGCTTTAGTCAATGCCCCTTTACACTCACAAATGAAAGCAAATGCATTCTCCCCATAACTCTGACCTCAGGTGATATAGATAGCTGGACCAAGGAAATAACCTAACAATTTCACCACCTCCATGGTCTAACATTGGCAGCAGTTAGCCTAGCGGTTAGAGGCAAGCCAACACAAATAAAATACCTGTATATATGCGTGTCTTTCGAAGGGGTTGGGTTAAAAGTGGAAGCCAAATTTCAGTTGGACCTTGGGTGCAATTGACCAACGCAGCAATTTTAACGACCTGCTGCTTTCTCTTTCATATTGGCAACAGTATGTTGTTATGTGTTGTGGGACTCAGCTGACTGCCGGGAGATGGCTTTTTGGACACGTACACCTTCCACATCAGTGCTTTGAATGCACAGATACCAAGTTGACATCCCGAGGCCCATTGTGAGACTTAAAAAAAAAAAGAAGCTATCTTTGACCAACAGATGCATATCTGTATTCCCAGTCATGTGAAATCCGTAGATTAGGGCCTGATGAATTTATTTAAATTGACTGATTTCCTCATATGAACTGTAACTATCCTTATTATTATTATTATTTTGTTTAACCTTTATTTAACGAGGCAAGTCAGTTTAAGAACAAATTGTTATTTACAATGACGCCCTAAGATATTTGGTGCATAATTTCTCAAGTGAAAGAATGTACACGATAACGAGTCGTCTCTTGTTGAATGACAACAAACACTTCATTGAAGAATCCCTACTGTTGACCAATCACCGACTAAGAGGCGTAGATTTGGCTGACCAAACTTCGATTTGTTGTGTGCACAAAACAGCTGAAAAAAACAAACAAAAAACTTGCAGAAGACGTACAAAAATGTCACAAAATGTTGTCAATATATGAACTGTTTCAGATGGGAAGCATGAGGACGCCTTTACCTGTAATATGATACTGGTCTAACCAGCACTTTACCTGTAATATGATACTGGTCTAACCAGCACTTTACCTGTAATACTGGTCTAACCAACACTTTACTGGTCTAACCAGCACTTTACCTGTAATATGATACTGGTCTAACCAGCACTTTACCTGTAATATGATACTGGTCTAACCAGCACTTTACCTGTAATATGATACTGGTCTAACCAGCACTTTACCTGTAATATGATACTGGTCTAACCAGCACTTTACCTGTAATATGATACTGGTCTAACCAGCACTTTACCTGTAATATGATACTGGTCTAACCAGCACTTTACCTGTAATATGATACTGGTCTAACCAGCACTTTACCTGTAATATGATACTGGTCTAACCAGCACTTTACACTGGAAGTCTTTAGCCTCAACAGACATTTACCTGTAATATGATACTGGTCTAACCAGCACTTTACCTGTAATATGATACTGGGCACTTTACCTGTAATATGCTGGTCTAACCAGCACTTTACCTTTAGCCTCAATGGCCCGTTATGCACTACAGGCTGGTCTAACTGCAGCACTTTACCTGTTATTTGGGACAGGCTGTGTCTAACTGCACTTTACCTGTAATATGATACTGGGACAGGCTGTTACCTGTTATTGCACTGGTCCGTTTATTTGGGACAGACTGTGTCCGTTACCAGCACTTTACCTGTTATGATTGGGACAGGCTGTGCCCGTTACTGCACTCCGTTATTTAGGACAGGCTGTGCTGGTCTAACCAGCACTTTACCTGTTATTTGGGACAGGCTGTAACCAGTTACTGCACTCCATTTTTGGGACTGGCAAGGCCCGTTACTGTAGAGGCCAGATGAGGATGGTCCAAGAGTCCTCTATGTTGGAATAGACTCAATGTCAGGCTCTGCACTGTTATGGGACATTGGCACTAACAGCACTTATCTTAACTGAGGAGGTTTTAGAAACAGACAGGCTGTTCGTTGGCACTAATAACTAGGGACAGGCTGTGAATTACTGCATGAACAGGCTCCGCCATTACAGCAGGTGCTTTAGGACAATGCCCCTTTACACTCACAAATGAAAGCAAATGCATTCTCCCCATAACTCTGACCTCAGGTGATATAGATAGCTGGACCAAGGAAATAACCTAACAATTTCACCACCTCCATGGTCTAACATTGGGACAGGCTGGTTAGTCTGCACTCGGTTTGACAGGCAAGCCAACTGCAAATAAAATACCTGTATATATGCGTGTCTTACGAAGGGGTTGGGTTAAAACTGGAAGGGACATTTCAGTTGGACCTTGGGTGACAGGCTTGACCAACGCAGCAATTTTAACGACCTGCTGCTTTCTCTTTGCAGATTGACAACAGTATGTTGTTATGTGTTGTTTGGGACAGCTGACTGCCGGGAGATGGCTTTTTGGGCAGGCTGTGCAAAAACTTTACTTTGGGACAGGCCCAAGTGCACTAGGGGAAAAAAAGGATACCAATTGGGACACAATCAAGAATTTGCTTTAAAGTAACCTGTTGGAACTAGCCTCCTCAGCCCATTGGCCATTTCTCACCATTATGTCACCTTGTTAAAGAGACCTGAACTAGCCGTTGCCTAATAAAGCCCCGGGCCATTTCTCACCATTATGTGCCTTGTTAAAGTGACCTGAATGCCTTGCCCTAAAGCACCCGGGCCATTTCTCACCATTATGTCGCAAAAGTGACCTGAACTAGCCTTGCCCTAAAGCACCCGGGCCATTTCTCACCATTATGTCACCTTGTTAATAAAGTGACCTGAACTAGCCCTGCCTAAAGCACCCGGGCCATTTCTCACCATTATGTCACCTTGTTAATAATTGACCTGAACTAGCCCCTGCCCTCCATGCCACCATTGGCCATTTCTCACCATTATGTCACCTTGTTAAATAAAAATACCTGTATGTATGCTGCTTTGCCCTAAAGCCCCCGGGCCATTTGACTCACCATTATGTCACCTTGTTAATAAAGTGACCTTGAACTATGTGTTTGCCCTAAAGCCCCCGGGAGCCATTTCTCACCATTATGTCACCTTGTTAATAAAGTGACCTGAACCCGAGCCCTGCCCTAAAGCCCCAACAGATGCCATTTCTCACCATTATGTCACCTTGTTAATAAAGTGACCTGAACTAGCCCTGCCCTAAAGCCCCGGGCCATTTCTCACCATTATGTCACCTTGTTAATAAAGTGACCTGAACTATGCCGCCCTAAGATATTTGGGCCATTTCTCACCATTATGTCACCTTTGTTGAATGAAACAAACCTGAACTAAGAATCCCTGCCCTAAATCCCCGACTAAGAGCCATTTGGCACCATTATGTCACTTGTTGTTACAAAACAGCTGAAAAAACAAACAAAACTTGCCCTGACCTAAAAATGGGCCATTTCTCACCATATGAACTGTTTCACCTTGTTAAAGTGACCTGTAACTATGATACTGCCCTAAAGCCCCCTGTAATTTACTCACCAGCATGTCACCTGTTAATAATACTGGTCTAACTAGCCTTTACCTAAAGCCCCTGGTCTAACCAGCACTTCTCACCATTATGATCACCTTGTTAATAAGCACTGACCTGTAACTAGCCTTGCCCTAACCAGCACTTTACCTGTAATATGTTATTTCTCAACCAGCATGTCACCTTGTAATATGATACTGACCTGAACTAGCACTTTACCTAAAGCCCCCGTGTACTAACCATTTCTCACCATTATGTCACCTTGTTAATAAACTGACCTGAACTAGATACTGCCCTAAAGCCCCTGGCCATTTCTGGTCTAACCAGCATGTACCTTGTTAAAGTGACTCCTGCATCATTGGAAATTAGTAGTCAGCACTTTACCAAACAACTGGTCTAACCAGGACCCCCTGTTATTGTCTTGACATGCTTGAATTGGCTTTACTGCACTCCGTGTTTTAGCCTCAACAGACAGGCCAGGCCCGTTACTGCACTCCGTTATTTGGGACAGGCTGTGCCATTACTGCACTCCGTTATTTGGGACAGGCAAGGCCCGTTACTGCACTCCGTTATTTGGGACAGGCTGGCCCGTTACTGTACTCCGTTATTTGGGACAGGCTGGTCCGTTACTGCACTCCGTTATTTGGGACAGGCAAGGCCCGTTACTGCACTCCGTTATTTGGGACAGGCAAGGCCCGTTACTGCACTCCGTTATTTGGGACAGGCTGGCCCGTTACTGCACTCCGTTATTTGGGACAGGCTGGCCCGTTACTGCACTCCGTTATTTGGGACAGGCAAGGCCCGTTACTGCACTCCGTTATTTGGGACAGGCAAGGCCCGTTACTGCACTCCGTTTTTGGGACAGGCAAGCCCGTTACTGCACTCCGTTTTTGGGACAGGCAAGCCCGTTACTGCACTCCGTTTTTGGGACAGGCAGTCCCGTTACTGCACTCCGTTTTGGGACAGGCAAGCCCCGTTACTGCACTCCGTTATTTGGGACAGGCAAGGCCCGTTACTGTAGAGGTCAGATGAGGAAGGTCAGAGTCCTCTATGTTGGAATAGACTCAATGTCAGGCTCTGGTGGCATTGGCACTAACAGCTTATCTTAACTGAGGAGGTTTTAGAAACAGACCGTGTCTGTTCGTTGGAGCGTAATAACTAGGGAGAAGTGAAAGCATGAACCTCCAGCACAGCAGGTGCTTTAGTCAATGCCCCTTACACTCACAAATGAAAGCAAATGC
>NC_068429.1:7046081-7073320 GCF_023373465.1 Oncorhynchus keta | reverse complement strand
ATTTGGGACAGGCAGGGCCCATTACTGCACTCAGTTATTTGGGACAGGCAAGGTTATTTGGGACAGGCAAGGGCCCGTTACTGCACTCCGTTATTTGGGACAGGCAAGGCTGAACTCCGTTACTGCACTCCGTTATTTCCGCACTCCGTTATTTGGGACAGGCAAGGCCCGTTACTGCACTCCGTTATTTGGGACAGGCAAGGCCCGTTACTGTAGAGGCCAGATGAGGAAGGTCAGAGTCCTCTATGTTGGAATAGACTCAATGTCAGGCTGTGGTGGCATTGGCACTAACAGCTTATCTTAACTGAGGAGGTTTTAGAAACAGACCGTGTCTGTGTCGCTCTGGATAAGAGCGTCAGGCTAAATGACTTAAATGTAAATGTAATGTAATGTTCGTTGGACTAATAACTAGGGGAGAAGTGAAAAAAGCATGAACCTCCGCCACAGCAGGTGCTTTAGTCAATGCCCTTTACACTCACAAATGAAAGCAAATGCATTCTCCCATAACTCTGACCTCAGGTGATATAGATAGCTGACCAAGGAAATAACCTAACAATTTCACCACCTCCATGGTCTAACATTGGCAGCAGTTAGCCTAGCGGTTAGAGGCAAGCCAGCACAAATAAAATACCTGTATGTATGCGTGTCTTTCGAAGGGGTTGGGTTAAAGTGGAAGCCAAATTTCAGTTGGACCTTGGGTGCAATTGACCAACGCAGCAATTTTAACGACCTGCTGCTTTCTCTTTCATATTGGCAACAGTATGTTGTTATGTGTTGTGGGACTCAGCTGACTGCCGGGAGATGGCTTTTTGGGCACGTACACCTTCCACATCAGTGCTTTGAATGCACAGATACCAAGTTGACATCCGAGGCCCATTGTGAGACTAAAAAAAAAAAAAAAGAAGCTATCTTTGACCAACAGATGCATATCTGTATTCCCAGTCATGTGAAATCGGTAGATTAGGGCCTGATGAATTTATTTAAATTGACTGATTTCCTCATATGAACTGTAACTATCCTTATTATTATTATTATTTTGTTTAACCTTTATTTAACGAGGCAAGTCAGTTTAAGAACAAATTGTTATTTACAATGACGCCCTAAGATATTTGGTGCATAATTTCTCAAGTGAAAGAATGTACACGATAACGAGTCGTCTCTTGTTGAATGACAACAAACACTTCATTGAAGAATCCCTACTGTTGACCAATCACCGACTAAGAGGCGTAGATTTGGCGACCAAACTTTGACTTGTTGTGCACAAAACAGCTGAAAAAACAAACAAAAACTTGCAGAAGACTACAAAAATGTCACAAAATGTTGTCAATATATGAACTGTTTCAGATGGGAAGCATGAGGACGCCTTTACCTGTAAAAATGTCACAAAATGTTGTCAATATATGAACTGTTTACCTGTAATATGGTCTAAAGCACTTTACCTGTAATATGATACTGGTCTAACCAGCACTTTACCTGTAATATGATACTGGTCTAACCAGCACTTTACCTGTAATATGATACTGGTCTAACCAGCACTTTACCTGTAATATGATACTGGTCTAACCAGCACTTTACCTGTAATATGATACTGGTCTAACCAGCACTTTACCTGTAATATGATACTGGTCTAACCAGCACTTTACCTGTAATATGATACTGGTCTAACCAGCACTTTATATACTGGGTCTAACCAGCACTTTATGTAATATACTGGTCTAACCAGCACTTTACCTGTAATATGATACTGGTCTAACCAGCACTTAACCAGCACATTCTCACTGGAAGTCTTTAGCCTCAACAGACATGGCTGAGCCCGTGATACTAACCAGCACTTTCCGTTATTTGGGACAGGCTGTGTCCATTACTGCACTCCGTTATTTGGGACAGGCTGTGTCCATTACTGCACTCCGTTATTTGGGACAGGCTCAGTTACCATGGTTATTGCACTCCGTTATTTGGGACAGGCTGGTCCATTACTGCACTGCACGTTTTTGGGACAGGCTGTGTCCGTTATTGTTACTGACACTCCTATTTGGGACAGGCAGTCCGTTACTGACACTCCGTTATTTATTTGTGACAGGCTGTGCCCGTTACTGCACTCCGTTATTTGGGACAGGCCCGTTACTGCACTCCGTTATTTGGGACAGGCTGTGCCAGTTACTGCACTCGTTATTTGGGACAGGCAGGGCCCACTCCGTTATTTGGGACAGGCAGGCTGTAATGGGACAGGCAAGGCCCGTTACTGCACTCCCGTTACTTTTGGGACAGGCAAGGCCCGTTACTGTAGAGCCAGATGAGGAAGGTCAGAGTCCTCTATGTTGGAATAGACTCAATGTCAGGCTCTGGTGGCATTGGCACTAACAGCTTATCTTAACTGAGGAGGTTTTAGAAACAGACCGTGTCTGTTCGTTGGACTAATAACTAGGGAGAAGTGAAAGCATGAACCTCCGCCACAGCAGGTGCTTTAGTCAATGCCCCTTTTACACTCACAAATGAAAGCAAATGCATTCTCCCCATAACTCTGACCTCAGGTGATATAGATAGCTGGACCAAGGAAATAACCTAACAATTTCACCACCTCCATGGTCTAACATTGGCAGCAGTTAGCCTAGCGGTTAGAGGCAAGCCAGCACAAATAAAATACCTGTATGTATGCGTGTCTTTCGAAGGGGTTGGGTTAAAAGTGGAAGCCAAATTTCAGTTGGACCTTGGGTGCAATTGACCAACGCAGCAATTTTAACGACCTGCTGCTTTCTTTCATATTGGCAACAGTATGTTGTTATGTGTTGTGGGACTCAGCTGACTGCCGGAGATGGCTTTTTGGGCACGTACACCTTCCACATCAGTGCTTTGAATGCACAGATACCAAGTTGACATCCCGAGGCCCATTGTGAGACTTAAAAAAAGAAGAAGCTATCTTTGACCAACAGATGCATATCTGTATTCCCAGTCATGTGAAATCGGTAGATTAGGGCCTGATGAATTTATTTTAATTGACTGATTTTCTCATATGAACTGTAACTATCCTTATTATTATTATTATTTTGTTTAACCTTTATTTAACGAGGCACAAGTCAGTTTAAGAACAAATTGTTATTTACAATGACGCCCTAAGATATTTGGTGCATAATTTCTCAAGTGAAAGAATGTACACGATAACGAGTCGTCTCTTGTTGAATGACAACAAACACTTCATTGAAGAATCCCTACTGTTGACCAATCACCGACTAAGAGGCGAGATTTGGCGACCAAACTTTGACTTGTTGTGTGCACAAAACAGCTGAAAAAAACAAACAAAAAACTTGCAGAAGACGTACAAAAATGTCACAAAATGTTGTCAATATATGAACTGTTTCAGATGGGAAGCATGAGGACGCCTTTACCTGTAATATGATACTGGTCTAACCAGCACTTTACCTGTAATATGATACTGGTCTAACCAGCACTTTACCTGTAATATGATACTGGTCTAACCAGCACTTTACCTGTAATATGATACTGGTCTAACCAGCACTTTACCTGTAATATGATACTGGTCTAACCAGCACTTTACCTGTAATATGATACTGGTCTAACCAGCACTTTACCTGTAATATGATACTGGTCTAACCAGCACTTTACCTGTAATATGATACTGGTCTAACCAGCACTTTACCTGTAATATGATACTGGTCTAACCAGCACTTTACCTGTAATATGATACTGGTCTAACCAGCACTTTACCTGTAATATGATACTGGTCTAACCAGCACTTTACCTGTAATATGTTACTGGTCTGGCACTTTACCTAACCAGCACTTTACCTGTAATATGATACTGGTCTAACCAGCACTTTACCTGTAATATGATACTGGTCTAACCAGCACTTTACCTGTAATATGATACTGGTCTAACCAGCACTTTACCTGTAATATGATACTGGTCTAACCAGCACTTTACCTGTAATATGATACTGGTCTAACCAGCACTTTACCTGTAATATGATACTGGTCTAACCAGCACTTTACCTGTAATATGATACTGGTCTAACCAGCACTTTACCTGTAATATGATACTGGTCTAACCAGCACTTTACCTGTAATATGATACTGGTCTAACCAGCACTTTACCTGTAATATGATACTGGTCTAACCAGCACTTTACCTGTAATATGATACTGGTCTAACCAGCACTTTACCTGTAATATGATACTGGTCTAACCAGCAGCACTTTACCTGGGTAATATGATTGGTCTAACCAGCACTTTACCTTAACTGTTAATGCACTCCGTTATTTGGGACAGGTCTGTGTCCAGCACTTTACCTGTAATATGAACTGAATGTCTGAATAACCAGCACTCCGTTACCTGTAATATGTTGTCCAGTTTTACACTGGTCTAGGCTGTGCTTTAGTCAATGCACTTTACCTGTAATATGATACTGGCACAAATGAAGGCCACTGCATAACTTTACCTCAGGGACAGGCTATAGCTCCGGAATTTGGGACAGGCTGGCCTAAAAACAGCACTCCGTTATTTGGGACAGGCTGGCCCGTTAGCCTCCGTTATTAGGGACAGGCAAGCCAGCACAAATTTACCTCCGTTATTTGGGACAGCACTTTGCCTGTTACTGCACTCCGTTATTTGGGACAGGCTGTGTCCGTTACTGCACTCTGTTATTTGGGACAGGCTAACCAGTTACTTTCCGTTATTTGGGACAGGCTGTAACCCGCACTTTACCTGTTATTTGGGACAGCTGTGCCAGTTACTGCACTCAGCATTTGGGACAGGCTTTTGGGCCCGTTACAGCACTTTATCAGTTGCTTGGGACAGGCAAGGCCCACTTTACCTCAGTTATTTGGGACAGGCATTGCCCGTTACTGCACTCAGTTATTTGGGACAGGCAATGCCCATTACTGCACTCCTTATTTGGGACAGGCAGGCCCATTACTGCACTCGTTTTTGGGACAGGCAGGCCCGTTACTGTACTCCGTTATTTGGGACAGGCTAAAGGCCCAGCACTGTAAAGGCCAGATGAGGAAGGTCAGAGTCCGTCTATGTTGATAGACAAATGTCAGGCTGTGGTGGCATTGGCACTATACAGGCAATATCTTAACTGAACCAGGTTTTGAAACAGAAGGTGTCACAGTCGCTCTGATAGGCTCTGTCTAAACACTTAAATGTAAATGTAATGGTTATTTGGGACTAATAACTGGTGGGACTAACCAGCTGAACCTAGAACCAAACAGATGTGCTTTACTCAACCAGCCTTTACACCTCTAACAAATGAAACAAATGCACATTCTCCCCAAAGCACTTTTACCCTCACCATATATGATACTGGACCAGGAAATGACCTGTAATTTCATCCATGGTCTAACCATTGGCACTTTAGCCTGTAATATTACTGGTCAACCAGCACAAATTACCTGTAATATAGATACTCTTTCTAACCAGGGTTTACCTTAATATGAACTGGTGGAACCATTAATGGTCAATTGGACCCTTGTAATAATTGGACCAGCACTTTACCTGTAATATGATACTTTAACCAGCAATTTTTTCTCACTTTTACCTGTAATAATGTTGTTATGTGTTAACCAGCACTTTACCAGCTGACTGCCGGAGATGGTCTTTTTTGGGCAGTTACACCTTACATCATGCTTTGAATGCACAGAAAAACCAAGTTGACATCCCGTAAGGCCCATTTCTCACCATTTTAAAAAAAAAAGCTATCTTTACTGGACCAACTGATGCAATATGACTAAACAGTGAAATCGGTAACCATTACTGTCTAACTTTTAATTGACTACTGGTCTATGAACCACATCCTTATTATTATTATTATTTTGTTTGCCTTTACTTGTCTTTAACTGAGGCAAGTCAGCAACATTACCTGTAATATGACTGGCCCAGCATTTTACCTGCATAATTGGTCAAGTGAAAGAAGCACTTTACCTGTATATGATACTTGTTAATGACACTTTACCTGTAATACACTTATTGAACCAGCACTTACAGAAGACCTGTAATATGATACTCACCAGCACTTTACCTGTAATATGATAAGGTCTAACTAGCTTTACCTGTAATATGATACTGGTCTAACCAGCACTTCTACCACTGGAAGTCTTGTTTAGCCTCACACAAACATGGCTGAAAAAAACAAACAAAAAAACTTGACAGAAGACATTACAAAACTGTCACAAATGTTGTCAATATATGGGACAGGCTCAGATGGGAACCATTACTGCACTCCTTTACCTGGTAAGGATACTGGTCTAACCAGCACTTTCCGTAATATGATACTGGGACCAGGCTGTTCCATTACTGTCACTCCGTTATTTGGGACAGGCTGGTCCGTTACTGCACTTTACCTGTAATATTACTGGGACAGGCTGTGATACCGTCTAATTGCACTTTACCTGTAATATTTGGGACAGGCTGTCCCTTACTGCAGTCGTTATCAACAGACAGGCTGAGCCCGTTACTGCACTCCGTTATTTGGGACAGGCTGTGCCCATTACTGCACTCCGTTATTTGGGACAGGCTGTGTCAGTTACTGCACTCCGTTATTTGGGACAGGCTGTGTCAGTTACTGCACTCAGTTATTTGGGACAGGCTGTGCCCATTACTGCACTCAGTTATTTGGGACAGGCTGGCCCGTTACTGTACTCTGTTATTTGGGACAGGCTGTGTCCGTTACTGCACTCCGTTATTTGGGACAGGCTGTGCCCGTTACTGCACTCCGTTATTTGGGACAGGCAAGTGCCCGTTACTGCACTCCGTTATTTGGGACAGGCAATCGTTACTGCACTCCGTTTTTGGGACAGGCAAGGCCCGTTACTGTAGAGGCCAGATGAGGAAGGTCAGAGTCCTCTATGTTGGAATAGACTCAATGTCAGGCTGTGGTGGCATTGGCACTAACAGCTTATCTTAACTGAGGAGGTTTTAGAAACAGACCGTGTCTGTTCGTTGGACTAATAACTAGGGAGAAGTGAAAGCATGAACCTCCGCCACAGCAGGTGCTTTAGTCAATGCCCCTTTACACTCACAAATGAAAGCAAATGCATTCTCCCCATAACTCTGACCTCAGGTAATATAGACAGCTGGACCAAGGAAATAACCTAACAATTTCACCACCTCCATGGTCTAACATTGGCAGCAGTTAGCCTAGCGGTTAGAGGCAAGCCAGCACAAATAAAATACCTGTATGTATGCGTGTCTTTCGAAGGGGTTGGGTTAAAAGTGGAAGCCAAATTTCAGTTGGACCTTGGGTGCAATTGACCAACGCAGCAATTTTAACGACCTGCTGCTTTCTCTTTCATATTGGCAACAGTATGTTGTTATGTGTTGTGGGACTCAGCTGACTGCCGGGAGATGGCTTTTTGGGCACGTACACCTTCCACATCAGTGCTTTGAATGCACAGATACCAAGTTGACATCCCGAGGCCCATTGTGAGACTTAAAAAAAGAAGAAGCTATCTTTGACCAACAGATGCATATCTGTATTCCCAGTCATGTGAAATCGGTAGATTAGGGCCTGATGAATTTATTTTAATTGACTGATTTCCTCATATGAACTGTAACTATCCTTATTATTATTATTATTTTGTTTAACCTTTATTTAACGAGGCACAAGTCAGTTTAAGAACAAATTGTTATTTACAATGACGCCCTAAGATATTTGGTGCATAATTTCTCAAGTGAAAGAATGTACACGATAACGAGTCGTCTCTTGTTGAATGACAACAAACACTTCATTGAAGAATCCCTACTGTTGACCAATCACCGACTAAGAGGCGTAGATTTGGCGACCAAACTTTGACTTGTTGTGTGCACAAAACAGCTGAAAAAAACAAACAAAAAACTTGCAGAAGACGTACAAAAATGTCACAAAATGTTGTCAATATATGAACTGTTTCAGATGGGAAGCATGAGGACGCCTTTACCTGTAATATGATACTGGTCTAACCAGCACTTTACCTGTAATATGATACTGGTCTAACCAGCACTTTACCTGTAATGTGATACTGGTCTAACCAGCACTTTACCTGTAATATGATACTGGTCTAACCAGCACTTTACCTGTAATATGATACTGGTCTAACCAGCACTTTACCTGTAATATGATACTGGTCTAACCAGCACTTTACCTGTAATATGATACTGGTCTAACCAGCACTTTACCTGTAATATGATACTGGTCTAACCAGCACTTTACCTGTAATATGATACTGGTCTAACCAGCACTTTACCTGTAATATGATACTGGTCTAACCAGCACTTTACCTGTAATATGATACTGGTCTAACCAGCACTTTACCTGTAATATGATACTGGTCTAACCAGCACTTTACCTGTAATATGATACTGGTCTAACCAGCACTTTACCTGTAATATGATACTGGTCTAACCAGCACTTTACCTGTAATATGTTACTGGTCTAACCAGCACTTTACCTGTAATATGATACTGGTCTAACCAGCACTTTACCTGTAATTGATACTGGTCTAACCAGCACTTTACCTGTAATATGATACTGGTCTAACCAGCACTTTACCTGTAATATGATACTGGTCTAACCAGCACTTTACCTGTAATATGATACTGGGCTGGTCTAACCAGCACTTTACCTGTAATATGATACTGGTCTAACCAGCACTTCTCTCACTGGAAGTCTTTAGCCTCAACAGACATGGCTGAGCCCGTTAATGCACTCCGTTATTTGGGACAGGCTGTGTCCATTACTGCACTCCGTTATTTGGGACAGGCTGTGTCCATTACTGCACTCCGTTATTTGGGACAGGCTGTGTCCATTACTGCACTCCGTTATTTGGGACAGGCTGTGTCCGTTATTGCACTCCGTTATTTGGGACAGGCTGTGTCCGTTATTGCACTCCGTTATTTGGGACAGGCTGTGCCCGTTACTCCGTTATTTGACTGCACTCCGTTATTTGGGACAGGCTGTGCCCGTTACTGCACTCCGTTATTTGGGACAGGCTGTGCCCGTTACTGCACTCCGTTATTTGGGACAGGCTGTGCCAGTTACTGCACTCCGTTATTTGGGACAGGCTGTGCCAGTTACTGCACTCCGTTATTTGGGACAGGCTGGGCCCAGTTACTGCACTCAGTTATTTGGGACAGGCTGGGCCCGTTACTGCACTCTGTTATTTGGGACAGGCTGTGTTGGGACAGGCAGAGAAGTTACTGCACTGCACTCCGTTATTTGGGACAGGCAAGGCCCGTTACTGCACTCTGTTATTTTGGGACAGGCAAGGCCCGTTACTGTTATTTGGGACAGGCAGGCCCGTTACTGCACTCCGTTTTTGGGACAGGCAAGGCCCGTTACTGTTATTTGGGACAGGAGGCCAGATGAGGAAGGTCAGAGTCCTCTATGTTGGAATAGACTCAATGTCAGGCTCTGGTGGCATTGGCACTAACAGCTTATCTTAACTGAGGAGGTTTTAGAAACAGACCGTCTGCTAAATGACTTAAATGTAAATGTAATGTAATGTTCGTTGGACTAATAACTAGGGGAGAAGTGAAAGCATGAACCTCCGCCACAGCAGGTGCTTTAGTCAATGCCCCTTTACACTCACAAATGAAAGCAAATGCATTCTCCCCATAACTCTGACCTCAGGTGATATAGATAGCTGGACCAAGGAAATAACCTAACAATTTCACCACCTCCATGGTCTAACATTGGCAGCAGTTAGCCTCCGGTTAGAGGCAAGCCAGCACAAATAAAATACCTGTATGTATGCGTGTCTTTCGAAGGGGTTGGGTTAAAAGTGGAAGCCAAATTTCAGTTGGACCTTGGGTGCAATTGACCAACGCAGCAATTTTAACGACCTGCTGCTTTCTCTTTCATATTGGCAACAGTATGTTGTTATGTGTTGTGGGACTCAGCTGACTGCCGGGAGATGGCTTTTTGGGCACGTACACCTTCCACATCAGTGCTTTGAATGCACAGATACCAAGTTGACATCCCGAGGCCCATTGTGAGACTTAAAAAAAAAAAAAGAAGCTATCTTTGACCAACAGATGCATATCTGTATTCCCAGTCATGTGAAATCGGTAGATTAGGGCCTGATGAATTTATTTTAATTGACTGATTTCCTCATATGAACTGTAACTATCCTTATTATTATTATTATTTTGTTTAACCTTTATTTAACGAGGCAAGTCAGTTTAAGAACAAATTGTTATTTACAATGACGCCCTAAGATATTTGGTGCATAATTTCTCAAGTGAAAGAATGTACACGATAACGAGTCGTCTCTTGTTGAATGACAACAAACACTTCATTGAAGAATCCCTACTGTTGACCAATCACCGACTAAGAGGCGTAGATTTGGCGACCAAACTTCGACTTGTTGTGTGCACAAAACAGCTGAAAAAAAAAACAAACAAAAACTTGCAGAAGACGTACAAAAATGTCACAAAATGTTGTCAATATATGAACTGTTTCAGATGGGAAGCATGAGGACGCCTTTACCTGTAATATGATACTGGTCTAACCAGCACTTTACCTGTAATATGATACTGGTCTAACCAGCACTTTACCTGTAATATGATACTGGTCTAACCAGCACTTTACCTGTAATATGATACTGGTCTAACCAGCACTTTACCTGTAATATGATACTGGTCTAACCAGCACTTTACCTGTAATATGATACTGGTCTAACCAGCACTTTACCTGTAATATGATACTGGTCTAACCAGCACTTTACCTGTAATATGATACTGGTCTAACCAGCACTTTACCTGTAATATGATACTGGTCTAACCAGCACTTTACCTGTAATATGATACTGGTCTAACCAGCACTTTACCTGTAATATGATACTGGTCTAACCAGCAATTTACCTGTAATATGATACTGGTCTAACCAGCACTTTCTCACTGGAAGTCTTTAGTCTCAACAGACATGGCTGAGCCCGTTACTGCACTCACTTTATTTGGGACAGGCTGGTCCATTACTGCACTCCGTTATTTGGGACAGGTCTGTGTCCATTACTGCACTCCGTTATTTGGGACAGGCTGTGTCCATTACTGCACTCCGTTATTTGGGACAGGCTGTGTCCGTTATTGCACTCCGTTATTTGGGACAGGCTGTGTCCGTTATTGCACTCCGTTATTTGGGACAGGCTGTGCCCGTTACTGCACTCCGTTATTTGTGACAGGCTGTGCCCGTTACTGCACTCCGTTATTTGGGACAGGCTGTGCCAGTTACTGCACTCCGTTATTTGGGACAGGCTGTGTCCATTACTGCACTCCGTTATTTGGGACAGGCTGTGTCCATTACTGCACTCCGTTATTTGGGACAGGCTGTGCCCGTTACTGCACCGTTATTTGGGACAGGCTGTGCCCGTTACTGCACTCCGTTATTTGGGACAGGCTGGCCCATTACTGCACTCCGTTATTTGGGACAGGCTGGCCCGTTACTGCACTCCGTTATTTGGGACAGGCTGTGCCCGTTACTGCACTCCGTTATTTGGGACAGGCAAGGCCCGTTACTGCACTCCGTTATTTGGGACAGGCTGTGGGCACTCCATTTGGGACAGGCTGTGCCGTTACTGCACTCCGTTATTTGGGACAGGCTGTGCCAGTTACTGCACTCAGTTATTTGGGACAGGCTGGGCCCATTACTGCACTCAGTTATTTGGGACAGGCAAGGCCCGTTACTGTACTCTCCGTACTGCATGTTTTTGGGACATAGTTACTGCACTGTTTTGGGACAGGCAAGGCCCGTTACTGCACTCCGTTTTTGGGACAGGCAAGTCCCCGTTTACTGCACTCCTTATTTGGGACAGGCAAGGCCCGTTACTGTAGAGGCCAGATGAGGAAGGTCAGAGTCCTCTATCTGAATAGACTCAATGTCAGGCTCTGGTGGCATTGGCACTAACAGCTTATCTTAACTGAGGAGGTTTTAGAAACAGAATGTCTGTTCGTTGGACTAATAACTAGGGGAGAAGTGAAAGCATGAACCTCCGCCACAGCAGGTGCTTTAGTCAATGCCCCTTTACACTCACAAATGAAAGCAAATGCATTCTCCCCATAACTCTGACCTCAGGTGATATAGATAGCTGGACCAAGGAAATAACCTAAAAATTTCACCACCTCCATGGTCTAACATTGGCAGCAGTTAGCCTAGCGGTTAGAGGCAAGCCAGCACAAATAAAATACCTGTATGTATGCGTGTCTTTCGAAGGGGTTGGGTTAAAAGTGGAAGCCAAATTTCAGTTGGACCTTGGGTGCAATTGACCAACGCAGCAATTTTAACGACCTGCTGCTTTCTCTTTCATATTGGCAACAGTATGTTGTTATGTGTTGTGGGACTCAGCTGACTGCCGGGAGATGGCTTTTTGGGCACGTACACCTTCCACATCAGTGCTTTGAATGCACAGATACCAAGTTGACATCCCGAGGCCCATTGTGAGACTTAAAAAAAAAAAAAAGAAGCTATCTTTGACCAACAGATGCATATCTGTATTCCCAGTCATGTGAAATCGGTAGATTAGGGCCTGATGAATTTATTTAAATTGACTGATTTCCTCATATGAACTGTAACTATCCTTATTATTATTATTATTTTGTTTAACCTTTATTTAACGAGGCAAGTCAGTTTAAGAACAAATTGTTATTTACAATGACGCCCTAAGATATTTGGTGCATAATTTCTCAAGTGAAAGAATGTACACGATAACGAGTCGTCTCTTGTTGAATGACAACAAACACTTCATTGAAGAATCCCTACTGTTGACCAATCACCGACTAAGAGGCGTAGATTTGGCGACCAAACTTCGACTTGTTGTGTGCACAAAACAGCTGAAAAAAACAAACAAAAAACTTGCAGAAGACGTACAAAAATGTCACAAAATGTTGTCAATATATGAACTGTTTCAGATGGGAAGCATGAGGACGCCTTTACCTGTAATATGATACTGGTCTAACCAGCACTTTACCTGTAATATGATACTGGTCTAACCAGCACTTTACCTGTAATATGATACTGGTCTAACCAGCACTTTACCTGTAATATGTTACTGGTCTAACCAGCACTTTACCTGTAATATGATACTGGTCTTACCAGCACTTTACCTGTAATATGATACTGGTCTAACCAGCACTTTACCTGTAATATGATACTGGTCTAACCAGCACTTTACCTGTAATATGATACTGGTCTAACCAGCACTTTACCTGTAATATGATACTGGTCTAACCAGCACTTTACCTGTAATATGATACTGGTCTAACCAGCACTTTACCTGTAATATGATACTGGTCTAACCAGCACTTTACCTGTAATATGATACTGGTCTAACCAGCACTTTACCTGTAATATGATACTGGTCTAACCAGCACTTTACCTGTAATATGATACTGGTCTAACCAGCACTTTACCTGTAATATGATACTGGTCTAACCAGCACTTTACCTGTAATATGATACTGGTCTAACCAGCACTTTACCTGTAATATGATACTGGTCTAACCAGCACTTTACCTGTAATATGATACTGGTCTAACCAGCACTTTACCTGTAATATGATACTGGTCTAACCAGCACTTTACCTGTAATATGATACTGGTCTAACCAGCACTTTACCTGTAATATGTTACTGGTCTAACCAGCACTTTACCTGTAATATGATACTGGTCTTACCAGCACTTTACCTGTAATATGATACTGGTCTAACCAGCACTTTACCTGTAATATGATACTGGTCTAACCAGCACATGTTACTGGTCTAACCAGCACTTTACCTGTAATATGATACTGGTCTTACCAGCACTTTACCTGTAATATGATACTGGTCTAACCAGCACTTTACCTGTAATATTACTGGTCTAACCAGCACTTTACCTGTAATATGATACTGGTCTAACCAGCACTTTACCTGTAATATGATACTGGGACAGGCTTCTCTCACTGAAGTCTTTATTTGGGACATGGCTGAGCCCATTACTGCACTCCGTTATTTGGGACAGGCTGTGTCCGTTACTGCACTCCGTTATTTGGGACAGGCTGTGTCCATTACTGCACTCCGTTATTTGGGGGACAGGCTGTGTCCGTTATTGCACTCCGTTATTTGGGACAGGCTGTGTCCGTTACTGCACTCCGTTATTTGGGACAGGCTGTGTCCGTTATTGCACTGCACCGTTATTTGTGACAGGCTGTGCCCGTTACTGCACTCCGTTATTTGGGACAGGCTGTGCCAGTTACTGCACTCCGTTATTTGGGACAGGCTGTGCCAGTTACTGCACTCAGTTATTTGGGACAGGCTGTGCCCAGTTACTGCACTCAGTTATTTGGGACAGGCAGGGCCCGTTACTGCACTCTGTTATTTGGGACAGGCAAGGCCCGTTACTGCACTCCGTTATTTGGGACAGGCAAGGCCCGTTACTGCACTCCGTTATTTGGGACAGGCAGGCCCGTTACTGCACTCCGTTTTTGGGACAGGCAAGGCCCGTTACTGCACTCCGTTATTTGGGACAGGCAAGGCCCGTTACTGTAGAGGCCAGATGAGGAAGGTCAGAGTCCTCTATGTTGGAATAGACTCAATGTCAGGCTCTGGTGGCATTGGCACTAACAGCTTATCTTAACTGAGGAGGTTTTAGAAACAGACCGATGTCTGTAAATGACTTAAATGTAAATGTAATGTAATGTTCGTTGGACTAATAACTAGGGGAGAAGTGAAAGCATGAACCTCCGCCACAGCAGGTGCTTTAGTCAATGCCCCTTTACACTCACAAATGAAAGCAAATGCATTCTCCCATAACTCTGACCTCAGGTGATATAGATAGCTGGACCAAGGAAATAACCTAACAATTTCACCACCTCCATGGTCTAACATTGGCAGCAGTTAGCCTCGCGGTTAGAGGCAAGCCAGCACAAATAAAATACCTGTATGTATGCGTGTCTTTCGAAGGGGTTGGGTTAAAAGTGGAAGCCAAATTTCAGTTGGACCTTGGGTGCAATTGACCAACGCAGCAATTTTAACGACCTGCTGCTTTCTCTTTCATATTGGCAACAGTATGTTGTTATGTGTTGTGGGACTCAGCTGACTGCCGGGAGATGACTTTTTGGGCACGTACACCTTCCACATCAGTGCTTTGAATGCACAGATACCAAGTTGACATCCCGAGGCCCATTGTGAGACTTTAAAAAAAGAAGAAGCTATCTTTGACCAACAGATGCATATCTGTATTCCCAGTCATGTGAAATCGGTAGATTAGGGCCTGATGAATTTATTTAAATTGACTGATTTTCTCATATGAACTGTAACTATCCTTATTATTATTATTATTTTGTTTAACCTTTATTTAACGAGGCAAGTCAGTTTAAGAACAAATTGTTATTTACAATGACGCCCTAAGATATTTGGTGCATAATTTCTCAAGTGAAAGAATGTACACGATAACGAGTCGTCTCTTGTTGAATGACAACAAACACTTCATTGAAGAATCCCTACTGTTGACCAATCACCGACTAAGAGGCGTAGATTTGGCGACCAAACTTCGACTTGTTGTGTGCACAAAACAGCTGAAAAAAACAAACAAAAAACTTGCAGAAGACGTACAAAAATGTCACAAAATGTTGTCAATATATGAACTGTTTCAGATGGGAAGCATGAGGACGCCTGTAATATGATACTGGTTACTTTACCCTGTAATATGATACTGGTCTAACCAGCACTTTACCTGTAATATGATACTGGTCTAACCAGCACTTTACCTGTAATATGTTACTGGTTACCTGTAATATGATACTGGTCTAACCAGCACTTTACCTGTAATATGATACTGGTCTAACCAGCACTTTACCTGTAATATGATACTGGTCTAACCAGCACTTTACCTGTAATGATACTGGTCTAACCAGCACTTTACCTGTAATATGATACTGGTCGAACCAGCACTTCTCTCACTGGAAGTCTTTAGCCTCAACAGACATGGCTGAGCCCGTTACTGCACTCCGTTATTTGGGACAGGCTGTGTCCATTACTGCACTCCGTTATTTGGGACAGGCTGTGTCCATTACTGCACTCTGTTCGTTATTTGGGACAGGCTGTGTCCGTTATTGCACTCCGTTATTTGGGACAGGCTGTGTCCATTACTGCACTCCGTTATTTGGGACAGACTGTGTCCGTTACTGCACTCCGTTATTTGGGACAGGCTGTGTCCGTTACTGCACTCCGTTATTTAGGACAGGCTGTGCCCGTTGCACTGGGACAGGCTCCGTTATTTATTTGGGACAGGCTGTGCCCGTTACTGCACTCAGTTATTTGGGACAGGCAGGCTGTACTCTGTTATCGTTACTGCACTCCATTTTTGGGACAGGCAAGGCCCGTTACTGTAGAGGCCAGATGAGGAAGGTCAGAGTCCTCTATGTTGGAATAGACTCAATGTCAGGCTCTGGTGGCATTGGCACTAACAGCTTATCTTAACTGAGGAGGTTTTAGAAACAGACCGTGTCTGTTCGTTGGACTAATAACTAGGGAGAAGTGAAAGCATGAACCTCCGCCACAGCAGGTGCTTTAGTCAATGCCCCTTTACACTCACAAATGAAAGCAAATGCATTCTCCCCATAACTCTGACCTCAGGTGATATAGATAGCTGGACCAAGGAAATAACCTAACAATTTCACCACCTCCATGGTCTAACATTGGCAGCAGTTAGCCTAGCGGTTAGAGGCAAGCCAGCACAAATAAAATACCTGTATGTATGCGTGTCTTTCGAAGGGGTTGGGTTAAAAGTGGAAGCCAAATTTCAGTTGGACCTTGGGTGCAATTGACCAACGCAGCAATTTTAACGACCTGCTGCTTTCTCTTTCATATTGGCAACAGTATGTTGTTATGTGTTGTGGGACTCAGCTGACTGCCGGGAGATGGCTTTTTGGGCACGTACACCTTCCACATCAGTGCTTTGAATGCACAGATACCAAGTTGACATCCCGAGGCCCATTGTGAGACTTAAAAAAAAAAGAAGCTATCTTTGACCAACAGATGCATATCTGTATTCCCAGTCATGTGAAATCGGTAGATTAGGGCCTGATGAATTTATTTTAATTGACTGATTTCCTCATATGAACTGTAACTATCCTTATTATTATTATTATTTTGTTTAACCTTTATTTAACGAGGCAAGTCAGTTAAGAACAAATTGTTATTTACAATGACGCCCTAAGATATTTGGTGCATAATTTCTCAAGTGAAAGAATGTACACGATAACGAGTCGTCTCTTGTTGAATGACAACAAACACTTCATTGAAGAATCCCTACTGTTGACCAATCACCGACTAAGAGGCGTAGATTTGGCGACCAAACTTTGACTTGTTGTGTGCACAAAACAGCTGAAAAAAACAAACAAAAAAACTTGCAGAAGACGTACAAAAATGTCACAAAATGTTGTCAATATATGAACTGTTTCAGATGGGAAGCATGAGGACGCCTTTACCTGTAATATGATACTGGTCTAACCAGCACTTTACCTGTAATATGATACTGGTCTAACCAGCACTTTACCTGTAATATGATACTGGTCTAACCAGCACTTTACCTGTAATATGATACTGGTCTAACCAGCACTTTACCTGTAATATGATACTGGTCTAACCAGCACTTTACCTGTAATATGATACTGGTCTAACCAGCACTTTACCTGTAATATGATACTGGTCTAACCAGCACTTTACCTGTAATATGATACTGGTCTAACCAGCACTTTACCTGTAATATGATACTGGTCTAACCAGCACTTTACCTGTAATATGATACTGGTCTAACCAGCACTTTACCTGTAATATGATACTGGTCTAACCAGCACTTTACCTGTAATATGATACTGGTCTAACCAGCACTTTACCTGTAATATGATACTGGTCTAACCAGCACTTTACCTGTAATATGATACTGGTCTAACCAGCACTTTACCTGTAATATGATACTGGTCTAACCAGCACTTTACCTGTAATATGTTACTGGTCTAACCAGCACTTTACCTGTAATATGATACTGGTCTAACCAGCACTTTACCTGTAATATGATACTGGTCTAACCAGCACTTTACCTGTAATATGATACTGGTCTAACCAGCACTTTACCTGTAATATGATACTGGTCTAACCAGCACTTTACCTGTAATATGATACTGGTCTAACCAGCACTTTACCTGTAATATGATACTGGTCTAACCAGCAATTTACCTGTAATATGATACTGGTCTAACCAGCACTTCTCTCACTGGAAGTCTTTAGCCTCAACAGACATGGCTGAGCCCGTTAATGCACTCCGTTATTTGGGACAGGCTGTGTCCATTACTGCACTCCGTTATTTGGGACAGGCTGTGTCCATTACTGCACTCCGTTATTTGGGACAGGCTGTGTCCATTACTGCACTCCGTTATTTGGGACAGGCTGTGTCCGTTATTGCACTCCGTTATTTGGGACAGGCTGTGTCCGTTATTGCACTCCGTTATTTGGGACAGGCTGTGCCCGTTACTGCACTCCGTTATTTGTGACAGGCTGTGCCCGTTACTGCACTCCGTTATTTGGGACAGGCTGTGCCCGTTACTGCACTCCGTTATTTGGGACAGGCTGTGCCAGTTACTGCACTCCGTTATTTGGGACAGGCTGTGCCAGTTACTGCACTCCGTTATTTGGGACAGGCTGTGCCAGTTACTGCACTCAGTTATTTGGGACAGGCAGGGCCCATTACTGCACTCAGTTATTTGGGACAGGCAAGGCCCGTTACTGTACTCTGTTATTTGGGACAGGCAAGGCCCGTTACTGCACTCCGTTATTTGGGACAGGCAAGGCCCGTTACTGCACTCCGTTATTTGGGACAGGCAAGGCCCGTTACTGCACTCCGTTATTTGGGACAGGCAAGGCCCGTTACTGCACTCCGTTATTTGGGACAGGCAAGGCCCGTTACTGTAGAGGCCAGATGAGGAAGGTCAGAGTCCTCTATGTTGGAATAGACTCAATGTCAGGCTGTGGTGGCATTGGCATTAACAGCTTATCTTAACAGGAGGTTTTAGAAACAGACCGTGTCTGTGTCGCTCTGATAAGAGCGTCTGCTAAATGACTTAAATGTAAATGTAATGTAATGTTCGTTGGACTAATAACTAGGGGAGAAGTGAAAGCATGAACCTCCGCCACAGCAGGTGCTTTAGTCAATGCCCCTTTACACTCACAAATGAAAGCAAATGCATTCTCCCCATAACTCTGACCTCAGGTGATATAGATAGCTGGACCAAGGAAATAACCTAACAATTTCACCACCTCCATGGTCTAACATTGGCAGCAGTTAGCCTCGCGGTTAGAGGCAAGCCAGCACAAATAAAATACCTGTATGTATGCGTGTCTTTCGAAGGGGTTGGGTTAAAAGTGGAAGCCAAATTTCAGTTGGACCTTGGGTGCAATTGACCAACGCAGCAATTTTAACTGACCTGCTGCTTTCTCTTTCATATTGGCAACAGTATGTTGTTATGTGTTGTGGGACTCAGCTGACTGCCGGGAGATGGCTTTTTGGGCACGTACACCTTCCACATCAGTGCTTTGAATGCACAGATACCAAGTTGACATCCCGAGGCCCATTGTGAGACAAAAAAAAAAAAAAGAAGCTATCTTTGACCAACAGATGCATATCTGTATTCCCAGTCATGTGAAATCGGTAGATTAGGGCCTGATGAATTTATTTTAATTGACTGATTTCCTCATATGAACTGTAACTATCCTTATTATTATTATTATTTTGTTTAACCTTTATTTAACGAGGCAAGTCAGTTTAAGAACAAATTGTTATTTACAATGACGCCCTAAGATATTTGGTGCATAATTTCTCAAGTGAAAGAATGTACACGATAAGAGTCGTCTCTTGTTGAATGACAACAAACACTTCATTGAAGAATCCCTACTGTTGACCAATCACCGACTAAGAGGCGTAGATTTGGCGACCAAACTTCAGACTTGTTGTGTGCACAAAACAGCTGAAAAAACAAACAAAAAAACTTGCAGAAGACGTACAAAAATGTCACAAAATGTTGTCAATATATGAACTGTTTCAGATGGGAAGCATGAGGACGCCTTTACCTGTAATATGATACTGGTCTGCACTTTACCTGTAATATGATACTGGTCTAACCAGCACTTTACCTGTAATATGATACTGGTCTAACCAGCACTTTACCTGTAATATACTGGTCTACAGCACTTTACCTGTAATATGATACTGGTCAACCAGCACTTTACCTGTAATATGATACTGGTAACCAGCACTTTACCTGTAATATGATACTGGTCTAACCAGCACTTTACCTGTAATATGATACTGGTCTAACCAGCACTTTGTAATATGATACTGGTCTAACCAGCACTTTACCTGTAATATGTTACTGGTCTAACCAGCACTTTACCTCTGTAATATGATACTGGTCTAACCAGCACCAGCACTTTACCTGTACTCCGTTGATACTGGTCTAACCAGCACGTTATTTGGAAGGCTCTTTACTGCACTCAACGTTATTTGGGACAGGCTGTGTCCGTTACTGCACTCCGTTATTTGGGACAGGCTGTGTCCGTTACTGCACTCCGTTATTTGGGACAGGCTGTGTCCATTACTGCACTCCGTTATTTGGGACAGGCTGTGCCCGTTACTGCACTCCGTTATTTGGGACAGGCTGTGTCCGTTATTGCACTCCGTTATTTGGGAGGCTGGTTACTGCACTCCGTTATTTGGGACAGACTGTTACTGCACTCCGTTATTTGGGACAGGCTGTGCCCGTTACTGCACTCCGTTATTTGGGACAGGCTGTGTCCGTTACTGCACTCCGTTACTGCACTCCGTATTTGGGACAGACTGTTCGTTACTGCACTCCGATTTGGGACAGGCAGGCTGGCCCGTTACTGCACTCCGTTATTTAGGACAGGCTGTGTTCATTTGGGACTGCCCACTGCACTCCGTTATTTGGGACAGGCTGTAATCGTTACTGCACAGTTATTTGGGACAGGCAAGGCCCACTTTTTGGGACAGGCAAGGCCCGTTACTGCACTCCGTTATTTGGGACAGGCAGGCCCGTTACTGTAGAGGCCAGATGAGGAAGGTCAGAGTCAGAGTCCTCTATGTTGGAATAGACTCAATGTCAGGCTCTGGTGGCATTGGCACTAACAGCTTATCTTAACTGAGGAGGTTTTAGAAACAGACCGTGTCTGTTCGTTGGACAAATAATAACTCGTTGGAGGGGAGAAGTGAAAGCATGAACCTCCGCCACAGCAGGTGCTTTAGTCAATGCCCCTTTACACTCACAAATGAAAGCAAATGCATTCTCCCCATAACTCTGACCTCAGGTGATATAGATAGCTGGACCAAAGGAAATAACCTAACAATTTCACCACCTCCATGGTCTAACATTGGCAGCAGTTAGCCTCGCGGTTAGAGGCAAGCCAGCACAAATAAAATACCTGTATGTATGCGTGTCTTTCGAAGGGGTTGGGTTAAAAGTGGAAGCCAAATTTCAGTTGGACCTTGGGTGCAATTGACCAACGCAGCAATTTTAATGACCTGCTGCTTTCTCTTTCATATTGGCAACAGTATGTTGTTATGTGTTGTGGGACTCAGCTGACTGCCGGGAGATGGCTTTTTGGGCACGTACACCTTCCACATCAGTGCTTTGAATGCACAGATACCAAGTTGACATCCCGAGGCCCATTGTGAGACTAAAAAAAAAGAAGAAGCTATCTTTGACCAACAGATGCATATCTGTATTCCCAGTCATGTGAAATCGGTAGATTAGGGCCTGATGAATTTATTTTAATTGACTGATTTCCTCATATGAACTGTAACTATCCCTTATTATTATTATTATTTTGTTTAACCTTTATTTAACGAGGCAAGTCAGTTAAGAACAAATTGTTATTTACAATGACGCCCTAAGATATTTGGTGCATAATTTCTCAAGTGAAAGAATGTACACGATAACGAGTCGTCTCTTGTTGAATGACAACAAACACTTCATTGAAGAATCCCTACTGTTGACCAATCACCGACTAAGAGGCGTAGATTTGGCGACCAAACTTCGACTTGTTGTGTGCACAAAACAGCTGAAAAAAACAAACAAAAAAACTTGCAGAAGACGTACAAAAATGTCACAAAATGTTGTCAATATATGAACTGTTTCAGATGGGAAGCATGAGGACGCCTTTACCTGTAATATGATACTGGTCTAACCAGCACTTTACCTGTAATATGATACTGGTCTAACCAGCACTTTACCTGTAATATGATACTGGTCTAACCAGCACTTTACCTGTAATATGATACTGGTCTAACCAGCACTTTACCTGTAATATGATACTGGTCTAACCAGCACTTTACCTGTAATATGTTACTTTACCTGTAAATGATACTGGTCTAACCAGCACTTTACCTGTAATATGATACTGGTCTAACCAGCACTGTAATTTACCTGCACTTTAATATGATACTGGTCTAACCAGCACTTTACCTGTAATATGATACTGGTCTAACCAGCACTTTACCTGTAATATGATACTGGTCTAACCAGCACTTTACCTGTAATATGACTTTACCTGATACTGGTCTAACCAGCACTTTACCTGTAATATGATACTGGTCTAACCAGCACTTTACCTGTAATATGATACTGGTCTAACCAGCACTTTACCTGTAATATGATACTGGTCTAACCAGCACTTTACCTGTAATATGATACTGGTCTAACCAGCACTTCTTCACTGGAAGTCTTTAACCAGCACTTTACCAACATGACATGGCTACCTGTAATATGATAAACCAGCACTTTATCTTGGGACTGGTCTAACCAGCACTTTCCGTAATATGATACTGGTCTAACCAGCACTTACCACTCACTGGTTATTTGGGACAGGCTGTGTCCATTACTGCACTTTACCGTTATACTTTAAGCACAGTAATATGTCTGGTTAACCAGCACTCCGTTATTTGGGACAGGCTGTGTCCGTTACTGGTCTTAGCCTCACTTTACCGTTATTTGGGACAGGCTTTAGCCCGTTATTGCACTCCGTTATTTGGGACAGGCTGTGTCCGTTGTGCACTCCGTTATTTGGGACAGGCTGTGCCTCCATTACTACACTCCGTTATTTGGGACAGGCTGTGCCCGTTACTGCACTCCGTTATTTGGGACAGGCTGTGTTACTGCCGTTGCTATTTGGGGACAGGCTGTGTCCGTTATTGCACTCCGTTATTTGGGACAGGCTGTGTCCGTTATTGCACTCCGTTATTTGGGACAGGCTGTGTCCGTTTTGCACTCCGTTATTTGGGACAGGCTGTGCCAGTTACTGCACTCCGTTATTTGGGACAGGCTGGCCAACTGCACTGTTATTTGGGACAGGCTGTGCCTTACCATCAGTTATTTGGGACAGGCAAGGGTTACTGTACTCTGTTATTTGCAAGGCCCATTACTGCACCGTATTTTGGGACAGGCAGGCCCGTTACTGCACTCCGTTTTGGGACAGGCAGGCCCGTTACTGCACTCCGTTTTTGGGACAGGCAAGGCCCGTTGCCTGTAGAGGTCAGATGAGGAAGGTCTAAGAGTCCTCTATGTTGGAATAGACTCAATGTCAGGCTCTGGTGGCATTGGCACAGAAACAGCTTATCTTAACTGAGGAGGTTTTAGAAACAGACCGTGTCTGTTCGTTGGACTAATAACTAGGGGAGAAGTGAAAGCATGAACCTCCGCCACAGCAGGTGCTTTAGTCAATGCCCCTTTACACTCACAAATGAAAGCAAATGCATTCTCCCCATAACTCTGACCTCAGGTGATATAGATAGCTGGACCAAGGAAATAACCTAAAATTTCACCACCTCCATGGTCTAACATTGGCAGCAGTTAGCCTAGCGGTTAGAGGCAAGCCAGCACAAATAAAATACCTGTATGTATGCGTGTCTTTCGAAGGGGTTGGGTTAAAAGTGGAAGCCAAATTTCAGTTGGACCTTGGGTGCAATTGACCAACGCAGCAATTTTAATGACCTGCTGCTTTCTCTTTCATATTGGCAACAGTATGTTGTTATGTGTTGTGGGACTCAGCTGACTGCCGGGAGATGGCTTTTTGGGCACGTGACACCTTCCACATCAGTGCTTTGAATGCACAGATACCAAGTTGACATCCGAGGCCCATTGTGAGACTTAAAAAAAGAAGAAGCTATCTTTGACCAACAGATGCATATCTGTATTCCCAGTCATGTGAAATCGGGTAGATTAGGGCCTGATGAATTTATTTTAATTGACTGATTTTCTCATATGAACTGTAACTATCCTTATTATTATTATTATTTTGTTTAACCTTTATTTAACGAGGCAAGTCAGTTTAAGAACAAATTGTTATTTACAATGACGCCTAAGATATTTGTTGCATAATTTCTCAAGTGAAAGAATGTACACGATAACGAGTCGTCTCTTGTTGAATGACAACAAACACTTCATTGAAGAATCCCTACTGTTGACCAATCCCTAAGAGGCGAGATTTGACCAAAATCACAAAACAGCTGAAAAAAAAAAACAAACAAAAACTTGCAGAAGACGTACAAAAATGTCACAAAATGTTGTCAATATATGAACTGTTTCAGATTGAGGACGCCTTTACCTGTAATATGATACCTTAACAACCAGCACTTACCTAATATGATACTGGTCTAACACTGTAAAAAACCAGCACTTTACAAAAAACTTCTGTAATATGATACTGGTCTAACCAGCACTTTACCTGTAATATGATACTGGTTGCACTTTACCAATGATACTGTCTAACCAGCACTTTGTTTCAGATGGTCTAACCAGCACACCTGTAAATGATACTGGTCGAACCAGCACTGAACTTTAAATATGATACTGGTCTAACCAGCACTTTACCTGTAATGTGATACTGGGACAAGCACTTACCAATATGATGCTTGGGACAGGCTAACCAGCACTTTTCCTGTATGGGATACTGGTCTAACCAGCACTTTACCTGTAATATGATACTGGTCTAACCAGCACTTTACCTGTAATATGATACTGGTCTACCAACACTTTACCTGTAATATGATACTGGTCTAACCAGCACTTTACCTGTAATATGATACTGGTCTAACCAACACTTTACCTGTAATATGATACTGGTCTAACCAGCACTTTACCTGTAATATGATACTGGTCTACCAGCACTTTACCCAGACTTTACCACCTTTACCTGAGAATGATACTGGTCTAACCAGCACTTTACCTGTAATATGATACTGGTCTAACCAGCACTTTACCTGTAATATGATACTGGTCTAACCAGCACTTTACCTGTAATATGATACTGGTCTAACCAGCACTTTACCTGTAATATGATACTGGTCTAACCAGCACTTTACCTGTAATGTGATACTGGTCTAACCAGCACTTTACCTGTAATATGATACTGGTCTGGGACCAGCACTTTACCGGTAGATATGATACCAATCAGCACTTTACCTGTAATATGATACCATACCTGTACCTGTAAAACTGGTCTAAAGCACTTTACCTGTAATATGATACTGTAACCAGCACTTTACCTGTAATTATGATACTGGTCTGAACTGTAAACCTTGCACAAGTCAGTTTAGAACTGTAATATGATACTGGTCTAACCAGCACTTTAATGTAATATGATACTGGTCTAACCAGCACTTTACCTGTAATATGATACTGGTCTAACCAGACACTTTACCTGTAATATGTTACTGGTCTAACCAGCACTTTACCTGTAATATGATACTGGTCTAACCAGCACTTTACCTGTAATATGATACTGGTCTAACCAGCACTTTACCTGTAATATGATACTGGTCTAACCAGCACTTTACCTGTAATATGATACTGGTCTAACCAGCACTTTACCTGTAATATGATACTGGTCTAACCAGCACTTTACCTGTAATATGATACTGGTCTAACCAGCACTTTACCTGTAATATGTTACTGTCTAACCAGCACCCTTACCTAACTTACCAGCACTTTACCTGTAATATGATACTGGTCTAACCTTTACCTGTAATATGTTACTGGTCTAACCAGCACTGTAATATGATACTGGTCTAACCAGCACTTTACCTGTAATATGATACTGGTCTAACCAGCACTTTACCTGTAATATGATACTGGTCTAACCAGCACTTTACCTGTAATGTGATACTGGTCTAACCAGCACTTTACCTGTAATATGATACTGGTCTAACCAGCACTTTACCTGTAATATGATACTGGTCTAACCAGCACTTTACCTGTAATATGATACTGGTCTAACCAGCACTTTCACTGGAAGTCTCAACAGACATGGCTGTCTAACCAGGACATGATACTGGCGGGACGTTAATTTTTACTGTAATATGATACTGGTCTAACTCAGCAATTTACTGGATAGGCTAACCAGTCTTTACTTTACTCGTTATTTGGGACATGGCAAGGCCGTTACTGCACTGCTATTTGGGACAGGCTGTGTCCGTTATTGCACTCCGTTATTTGGGACAGGCTGTGTCCATTACTGCACTCCGTTATTTGGGACAGGCTGTGTCCGTTATTGCACTCCGTTATTTGGGACAGGCTGTGCCCGTTACTGCACTCCGTTATTTGTGACAGGCTGTGCCCGTTACTGCACTCCGTTATTTGGGACAGGCTGTGCCAGTTACTGCACTCCGTTATTTGGGACAGGCTGTGCCAGTTACTGCACTCAGTTATTTGGGACAGGCAGGGCCCATTACTGCACTCAGTTATTTGGGACAGGCAAGGCCCGTTACTGTACTCTGTTATTTGGGACAGGCAAGGCCCGTTACTGCACTCCGTTATTTGGGACAGGCAAGGAACGTTACTGCACTCCGTTATTTGGGACAGGCAAGGCCCGTTACTGCACTCCGTTATTTGGGACAGGCAAGGCCCGTTACTGCACTCCGTTATTTGGGACAGGCAAGGCCCGTTACTGTAGAGGCCAGATGAGGAAGGTCAGAGTCCTCTATGTTGGAATAGACTCAATGTCAGGCTGTGGTGGCATTGGCACTAACAGCTTATCTTAACTGAGGAGGTTTTAGAAACAGACGTGTCTGTGTCGCTCTGGATAAGAGCGCCTGCTAAATGACTTAAATGTAAATGTAATGTAATGTTCGTTGACTAATAACTAGGGAGAAGTGAAAGCATGAACCCCGCCACAGCAGGTGCTTTAGTCAATGCCCTTTACACTCACAAATGA
>NC_068429.1:7025563-7045981 GCF_023373465.1 Oncorhynchus keta | reverse complement strand
GTAACATTATGAGGCTATGTGAGGGTTATAGTAACATTATGAGGCTATGTGAGGGGTTATAGTAACATTTCATGAGGCTATGTGAGGGTTATAGTAACATTATGGGGCTATGTGAGGGTTATAGTAACATTATGGGGCTATGTGAGGGTTATAGTAACATTATGAGGCTATGTGAGAGGTTATATTAACATTATGGGGCTATGTGAGGGGTTATATTAACATTATGAGGCTATGTGAGGGGTTATATTAACATTATGAGGCTATGTGAGGGGTTATAGTTAACATTATGAGGCTATGTGAGGGGTTATAGTAACATTATGAGGCTATGTGAGGGGTTATATTAACATTATGAGGCTATGTGAGAGGTTATATTAACATTATGAGGCTATGTGAGAGGTTATAGTTAACATTATGAGGCTATGTGAGAGGTTATAGTTAATATTATGAGGCTATGTGAGAGGTTATAGTTAACGTTATTATAAGGCTATGTGAGAGGTTATAGTAACATTATGAGGCTATGTGAGAGGTTATAGTTAACATTATTATGAGGCTATGTGAGAGGTTATAGACCTATAGTTAACATTATGAGGCTATGTGAGAGGTTATATTAACATTATGAGGCTATGTGAGAGGTTATATTAACATTATGAGGCTATGTGAGAGGTTATATTAACATTATGAGGCTATGTGAGGAGTTATAGTAACATTAAGAGGCTATGTGAGAGGTTATAGTAACATTATGAGGCTATGTGAGGGGTTATAGTTAACATTATGGAGGCTATGTGAGGATTATAGTTAACATTATGGGGCTATGTGAGGGTTATAGTTAACATTATGAGGCTATGTGAGGAGTTATATTAACATTATGAGGCTATGTGAGGGTTATAGTTAACATTATGAGGCCATGTGAGGGTTATATTAACATTATGAGGCTATGTGAGGGGTTATAGTAACATTATGAGGCTATGTGAGAGGTTATAGTAACATTATGGGGCTATGTGAGGGGTTATAGTAACATTATGAGGCTATGTGAGAGGTTATAGTAACATTATGAGGCCATGTGAGAGGTTATATTAACATTATGAGGCTATGTGAGAGGTTATAGTAACATTATGAGGCTATGTGAGAGGTTATATTAACATTATGAGGCTATGTGAGGGTTATAGTTAACATTATGAGGCTATGTGAGGGTTATAGTAACATTATGAGGCTATGTGAGAGGTTATAGCTAACATTATGGGGCTATGTGAGGGTTATAGTAACATTATGAGGCTATGTGAGGGTTATTGTTAACATTATGGGGCTATGTGAGGGTTATAGTAACATTATGAGGCTATGTGAGGGTTATAGTAACATTATGAGGCTATGTGAGGTTATATTAACATAATGAGGCTATGTGAGGGGTTATATTAACATAATGAGGCTATGTGAGGGGTTATATTAACATAATGAGGCTATGTGAGGGGTTATATTAACATAATGAGGCTATGTGAGGGGTTATATTAACATAATGAGGCTATGTGAGGGGTTATATTAACATTATGAGGCTATGTGAGAGGTTATAGTAACATTATGAGGCTATGTGAGGGTTATAGTAACATTATGAGGCTATGTGAGAGGTTATATTAACATTATGAGGCTATGTGAGGGTTATATTAACATTATGAGGCTATGTGAGGGTTATATTAACATTATGAGGCTATGTGAGGGTTATAGTAACATTATGAGGCTATGTGAGGGGTTATATTAACATTATGAGGCTATGTGAGGGTTATAGTAACATTATGAGGCTATGTGAGAGGTTATAGTAACATTATGGGGCTATGTGAGGGTTATATTAACATTATGAGGCTATGTGAGGGGTTATAGTAACATTATGAGGCTATGTGAGGGGTTATAGTAACATTATGAGGCTATGTGAGGGGTTATAGTAACATTATGGGGCTATGTGAGGATTATAGTAACATTATGAGGCTATGTGAGGGTTATAGTAACATTATGGGGCTATGTGAGAGGGTTATATTAACATTATGAGGCTATGTGAGGGGTTATATTAACATTATGAGGCTATGTGAGGGGTTATATTAACATTATGAGGCTATGTGAGGGGTTATATTAACATTATGAGGCTATGTGAGGGGTTATATTAACATTATGAGGCTATGTGAGAGGTTATATTAACATTATGAGGCTATGTGAGAGGTTATATTAACATTATGAGGCTATGTGAGAGGTTATATTAACATTATGAGGCTATGTGAGAGGTTATATTAACATTATGAGGCTATGTGAGAGGTTATATTAACATTATGAGGCTATGTGAGAGGTTATATTAACATTATGAGGCTATGTGAGAGGTTATATTAACATTATGAGGCTATGTGAGGGGTTATATTAACATTATGAGGCTATGTGAGAGGTTATATTAACATAATGAGGCTATGTGAGGGTTATATTAACATTATGAGGCTATGTGAGAGGTTATATTAACATAATGAGGCTATGTGAGGGGTTATATTAACATTATGAGGCCATGTGAGAGGTTTATATTAATATGAGGCCATGTGAGGGGTTATATTAACATTATGAGGCTAATGTGAGGGAATAAGACAGGAGGCTATAGGGTAACATTATGAGGATGTGAGGTTTATATTAACATTATGAGGCATGGAGGTTATATTAACATTATGAGGCTATGAGGGGTTATAGCAACAGGAAGGAGGCAACATGAGGCTATGGAGAGGTTATAGCAATGAGGCTATGTGAGGGCCATGAGGTGGAGGGGTTATAGTAACATATGAGGCTATGTGGGAGGCCATGAGGCTATGTGAGGGTTATAGCATCATCAGACTACCATTCCATTTAACCATCTGAACATGAGGCCATGAGGGCCAAATTGCATTGGTCACATTATGAGTTAGCAGATGTTGTTGTGGTGAATAAACTACTTGGGCCATGTGAGGGGCTATAGTAACATAACGAGGCAATTGAGGGGTTATAAACAATACACACATCTGAATGGAATTAAGTAACATTATCTCAAAAAATATTAAAGTGAGTGGACTTTATAGTAACATTATGAGGCCATGTGTTAAAATCAAATTGTTACTTTATGAGGCCATGTGATTGACTATACAACACATGCTGTTGGAGAGGTTATATTAACATTAGGTGGAAATTACAGGTTATATTAACATAAAGGAGGCTGCAGGTGGGGACCAGATATTAACATTATGGGGCCATGTGAGGGTTTTAGTAACATTATGAGGCTATGTGGCGGTACTTTAACATTAGTGGGGTATATTGATGGAGTCTACAACCCACACACAAGTGGCTCAGGTGAAAAAGCAAGCTCCAGCCAGGATGGCACATCAACAGCTGTGGCAAGAAGGTTTGCTGTGTCTGTGAGGAGTTATAGTAACATTATGAGGCTATGTGAGAGGTTATAGTAACATTATGGGGCTATGTGAGGGGTTATAGTAACATTATGAGGGCTATGTGAGGGGTTATATTAACATTATGAGGCTATGTGAGGGGTTATATTAACATTATGAGGCTATGTGAGAGGTTATATTAACATTATGAGGCTATGTGAGGGGTTATATTAACATTATGAGGC
Source organism: Oncorhynchus keta (assembly GCF_023373465.1). Classification (NCBI taxonomy): domain Eukaryota; kingdom Metazoa; phylum Chordata; class Actinopteri; order Salmoniformes; family Salmonidae; genus Oncorhynchus; species Oncorhynchus keta. The sequence goes on along the minus strand of NC_068429.1, from coordinate 7,042,362 downwards.
TATGTGAGGGGTTATATTAACATTATGAGGCTATGTGAGGGGTTATATTAACATTATGAGGCTATGTGAGGGGTTATATTAACATTATGAGGCTATGTGAGGGGTTATATTAACATTATGAGGCTATGTGAGGGGTTATATTAACATTATGAGGCTATGTGAGAGGTTATATTAACATTATGAGGCTATGTGAGGGTTATATTAACATAATGAGGCTATGTGAGGGGTTATAGTAACATTATGAGGCTATGTGAGGGGTTATAGTAACATTATGAGGCTATGTGAGGGTTATATTAACATAATGAGGCTATGTGAGGGGTTATAGTTAACATTATGAGGCTATGTGAGGGGTTATAGTTAACATGAGGCTATGTGAGGGGTTATATTAATATTATGAGGCTATGTGAGGGGTTATAGTTAACATGAGGCTATGTGAGGGGTTATAGTTAACATTATGAGGCTATGTGAGGGGTTATAGTTAACATTATGAGGCTATGTGAGGGGTTATAGTTAACATGAGGCTATGTGAGGGGTTATATTAATATTATGAGGCTATGTGAGGGGTTATAGTTAACATGAGGCTATGTGAGGGTTATAGTAACATTATGAGGCTATGTGAGGGTTATATTAACATAATGAGGCTATGTGAGGGGTTATAGATTAACATTATGAGGCTATGTAGAGGGGTTATAGATTAACATTGTGAGGGTTATAGTTTACATTATGAGGCTATGTGAGGGGTTATTGTTGACATTATGAGGCTATGTGAGGGGTTATTGCTAAATCTCCATTTCATTAAAAAAAATTTTGTGTGATTTTGTTGTCAGCACATTCCTCTAAGTTGCAAAGAAATTCTAATAAGAATATTTCATTCATTCAGATCTAGGATGTTATTTAGTGTTCCCTTAATTTTCTTTGAGCAGTTTATATAAATATTAGGATGAGAAAATGTAGGTATATATGAGATATAAAAGCGGTATGTAAACATTATTAAAACCATGATTCCATGTCTATGTAAAACAAACACGACACATCACCAAACATAACAAGCACAAACACCAGCGGGCAAACAAACTTAACACCCATCCCAAAACCCCAACAAGGAACAGGGTGAAAACAATCAGACAAAAACAAACGAAAAGGAAAAAGGGGATCGGTGGCAGCAGACCGCCACAGCAGAGCCGCCCGAACAGGAAGAGGAACTACCTGCAGTGGCAGGCTTAGACCACTCGAGCGCCACCCGAACAGGGGAAGAACAGCCACCTGCAGTGGCAGCTTAGACCGGGCGTACGAGCGCAGAGGCCGCCCGAACAGGAAGAGGAAACGACCTGGGTGGCAGCTTGTAGACCGGCGAATACCGCAGAGCGCCGCCCCGAACAGGGAAGAGAACCACCTGCAGTGGTATTCGTGACACAAGCGCAGTGGCCTCTTAAGGTGAAGGGCTGCGTAACTGCGGTGCAGCCGGCTAGTGATGGCTATTCAACAGCCTGATGGCCTGAGATGGAAGCTGTTTTTCCATCTCTCTGTCCCAGCTTTGATACACCTGTACTGACCTCGCCTTCTGGATGATAGCGGGGTGAAACAGGCACTGGCTGGGGTGGTTATTGTCCTTGATGATCTTTATGGCCTTCCTGTGACATCGGATGTTGTTAGGCATCCTGGGGCTGGGTAATGTGTCCTCGGTGATGTTTAAAGACTGCACAACCCTCTGAGAGCTCCTGCTGTTGCACCAATTGTGCATCTGTTAAAGTTTGAGGTTCTTTTGCTGAATTTCTTCAGCCTCCTGAAGGCTGAAGAGGCACTGCCTTCACTATACTGTCTTGTGTGACTGGACCATTTCAGTTTGTCAGCATGTACGAGGAACTTGAAGCTTTAAACTTTTAAGGCCGTTGAGGTTTCGGCTTGGAGGTGGGATGTAAATGACCGTGGTGATGACTTAGACAGTTCTCTTGGGAGATAGCAAAACTATATTATTTTAATTGAGGTTTTCTAGGTCGGTGAACAAAATGACTTGAGTTCCCTGTATGTTCCTAGAATACACTATGAGTTGTTAATCATGAAACATACACTCCCCATCCTTCTTCCTGAGAGATATTTACTTCGTCTGCGTGATGAACTGAGAATCCTGCAGGGTTTACTGACTCTGACAGAGTATCCTAAGAGAGCCATGTTTCCGTGAAACAGCATGTTACAGGCCCTGATAAGGTTCTCTGGAAAGAAAGCTCTAAGCTCATCAATCCTGGAAGGAGATCCTCACCCTGAGCCTGTCCACTTTATTGTGCAAAGACTGAATATTAGCTAGTAATATACTGACGTGGGTGTTGTGCCCTCCTAAGTCGAACCGAAGGTTCTGGAGTGCCTCTCCTTGGACGGTGACGTTTGGGTTGGCTTTTAATGTTAATTGGGAGAGTGAACAATGGAGCTGCTCTCTTATTCCTGGTCGTAATGCTGGTAGTTCTGGTGAGTTACTGCCGCCCGGGTCTGCCACGGGGTTCAGAGTTCTCAATCAACATCTTGAGCCAAGGGCAGACATTTGTTTTGAAGTTTGGCGGGCGGACTACCGCATCACTTGACCATGACCAACTCATGTCCGCTGGCTGGCACGAGCAGGACGAGTGCCGCGTTCAAATCATCTGGGAAGTCTTAAATCTCCTGACTTCAGTGCGTTCATCACAACTGGAAACCCTGAAATCTCCAACTTCCAACTTCAGTGCGTTCATCACAACTGGAAACCCGAGGTCAAATAATGACGTCAGTGATCTTCATGTTGGAAAGAGTTTCCGATTTGGAATTCGAGTTGGGATGACCTGAACTTTTTATTTTTTATCTTATTCATTTGGAGCTCAATCTACAGTTGTCTTGAACTCACTGAGGTTGGATTATTTCTGAGTTTCCAGTTGTTTTGAATGGGTATAAAGCCTAACCCAAAACAGGCTGCCTGCCCCTAACAGGAATACATTTTTCAAAAAATTGACCTTCATCAAAGAGCAGTGGGCCGGAGTCGATTCCTGGCATTCTGTTTACCACTGCACCACACAGGCAAATGAGGTTACCAATCATTTAATACCTTTTATTTACCTATTGGATTGCTTTCAACATAATAATAAAACAATCTCATATTTAAAAAAAAATTATAAATACATCTACCACTTAAATGTCAGCTTATTATAATACATAAGAATTCAGCAGAGAAACGCTGTAGCCTCAAACAAAGCCCACTTTAGCCTAAGATATACAACTCAGCAACAAATAAACAAAACGCCCTGTCAACTGCGTTTATTTCAGCTTAACGTAACGTGTAAATATTTGTATGAACATAATAAGATCTCAACAACTGAGACAAACTGAACAAGTTTCACAGACATGTGACTAACAGAAATGGAATAATGTGTCCCTGAACAAAGGGGGTTAAATCAAAAGTGGTCAGTATCCGGTGTGGCCACCAGCTGCATTAAGTACTGCAGTGCATCTCTCCCTCATGGACTGCACCACATTTGCCAGTTCTGCTGTGAGATGTTAACCCACTCCTTCCACCAAGACACCTGCAAGTTCCCTTGACATTTCTGGGAGTGCGCTTCTCACCCTCTGAGCCAACAGGTGACACTTCTAGGGGGAATGGCCGCCGCCTCACCCTCTGAGCCAACAGGTCACAGACACTTCTAGGGGGAATGGCCGTCGCCCTCACCCTCTGAGCCAACAGGTCCCAAATGTGCTCAATAGGATTGAGATCTGCTTTCTTCTCTGGCCACGGCAGAACACTGACATTCCTGTCTTGTAGGAAAAACACACACAGAACATTGTCATGCTGGAGGGTCATATCAGGATGAGCCTGCAGGAAGGGTACCACATGAGGGAGGAGAATCTTCCCTGTAACACACAGCGCTGAGATTGCCTGCAATGACACCGATGATGCTGTGACACACCGCCCCCAGACCATGACGGACCCTCCACCACCAAATCGACCCCGCTCCAGAGTACAGGCCTCGTGTAACACTCATACCTTTGACGATAAATGCAAACCGACCATCACCCCTGGTGAGACAACTGCGACTCGTCAGTGAAGAGCACTTTTGCCAGCCCTGTCTGGTCCAGCGACGGTGGGTTTGTGCCCATAGGCCCATTGGCAACGTTGTTGCTGGTGATGTCTAGTGAGGACCTGCCTTACAACAGGCCTACAAGCCCTCAGTCCAGCCTCTCAGCCTATTGTGGATAGTCTGAGCACTGATGGAGGGATTGTGCGTTCCTGGTATAACTCGCACAGTTGTTACTGCCATCCTGTACCTGTCCCACAGGTGGGATGTTCAGATGTACCGATCCTGTGCAGGTGTTACACGTGGTCTGCCACTGCGAGGACGAACAGCTATCCGTCCTGTCTCCTGTAGCGCTGTCTTAGGCCTCTCACAGTACGGACATTGCAATTTATTGCTCTGGCCACACCTGCAGTCCTCATGCCTCCTTGCAGCATGCCTAAGGCACGTTCACGCAGGTGAGCTGATTTTTTTTGTTTTTCAGGGTCACTAGAAAGGCCTCTAGTGTCCTAAGTTTTCATAACTGTGACCTTAATTGTCTACCGTCTGTAAGCTGTTCGTGTCTTAACGACCGTCTCCACAGGTGCATGTTCATTAATTGTTTATGGTTCCTTGAACAAGCATAGGAAAGTGTTTTTAAACCCTTTACAATGAAGAGTCTGTGAACTTATTTGGATTTTTACGAATTATCTTTGAAAGAAAGGGATGTTTATTTTTTTGCTGGAGTTTAGTACTGCATGGTATACAAACACTGCTTTATGCTGCCACCTGGTGGCCATTCTAAAATATATTATTCCTGATATTCAAACCTTCCTGCTGCAGGATTTATTATTTTTTCCTCCTGCGACTCTAACGAGGGCAAACGACGAACGAGGTCAAATTAAGATCCACTTCTGTATAAGCCTGTCAACGTAAAGATTATTGTTCAGTCCGCTGATTTGCCATGTAAACTTCTGATGGACATTTAATTTTAATTTTAGTTATTTTTTACTAACTCTTTCATTTAACTACCTTGTTTTGCCTTTCGTGACAGTGTCAAGTAAATAGACTGTAGTCTGAGCATCTACTCAACATCTAGCAACCCATATTAGGTGCCTGACTACCTGACAACCCGGCCACAGAGTGTCTCCTCCATTAGACATTACAGGGATCCTGTTCCATCCACGATCTTTTCTCTGTTACCGTGACAACATCACATTAACTCAGGACTTCCTGGAAATGGGGCCGCGGGCAGGTTGCCAGGTCGTTAGGTTGTCGTTAGGTTGGTTACCACTGGGTGCCTTTTTTCTACTGCAGTCAGGGAAACACAATTATAGCTGTAAAATGGGTCAAATGAAAGATCAAAGTTTGCATCCCAAATGGCACACTATTCCCTACGTAGTGCCCCACCCTGACCAGAACCCCATTCCCACGAGTGCACTACTTCTGACCAGAACCCTATTCCCTACGTAGTGCACTACTTCTGACCAGAACCCTATTCCCTACGTAGTGCCCCTACTTCTGATCAGAACCCTATTCCCTACGTAGTGCCCTACTTCTGACCAGAACCCTATTCCCTACGTAGTACCTCCGTGCATCATAGAGGCCCCATGGAAACCTTATTCCCTACGTAGCGCCCTACTAGACCAGGGTGCACTATTTTGGCTAGGCAAAGGATCAGTTAATGAAGGACCATTAACCAACATGCATAACTATGATATTCAGTCCTTTGCTAGATCTGTTAGGCAGACAAATAATAACGGATCCCAAGTCTCATATGTTGTTCATGGCACCAGTGTTCTGCCTCAACAATTTATTGTGTCTAGCTAGCTGCTTAGCATCTTGTCTAGCTAGCTGCTTAGCATCTTGTCTAGCTAGCTGCTTAGCATCTTGTCTAGCTAGCTGCTTAGCATCTTGTCTAGCTAGCTGCTTAGCATCTTGTCTAGCTAGCTGGTTTGTATCCTGATGATTCAGTGCTTTGCTGTCCAGAGAACTGAGTTAGGGGATATTTTAGTATGGGGGAGGGGGGCAATCAATGCATGTGTTGTACTGTAGGTAACCCTGTTGGTAGTTGAGTAAGCGGTCACTTCTTCCAGCTTGGCATCCTCTTTATATCACAGTGGTGTTTTCTAGTGCTAAACGTTAATAACAGCACATCCCAATGCTCCCATGGCATGAGATCATGTCCCCTGCAAGGCCGGCTTCCCCTTCTTGTACAGAGCAGAATATAATATTCTGGTGTTTTTAGATCCATGGTACAACAAGACTACAGTTATGCTGTCCTGCTTTCATTCTCACCATTTATACTATCCTTCAATACAATCCCTGTAGTTGTTATGAAATAATTGTTATCGTTAAGACTAGACTCATTTATCACAGCGCACAAATAGTGGTTTTGGCATGGGGATATAGGACGGTGTTGGTGTCTCCTGTATGTATGTTGCTATTGGGTACGGTGCTTTGCCAGAGACAGTAATGTCCTGGCCGTAGACATGGCCCCGAACGCAGAGATATACAGACATACACAAGTGTTCACATTCTGTACTATTTTCATCTACAACGCCCGCAGTTCCGTGTTCCAGCTCCTCATCTGTCCCCGGTGACACGGTTCTTCACGGCCGTCGGGAGCCTTCTTCCACAAGCTGCTGGTCCAGGAGATTCAGCCGACGCCCACCCTCTGGAGCATCCCAGACACCTCGCCCTCTGCAGCCCTCTCCCCCCACCGCAGCAGGTACCATTTAGTCCACTAGGTGGCGTAAGTGTCCCAAGTCTGTATTGATGCTGTGGGTGAGAATTAGATGGCTTTTATGCCATCAGCTGGCAAAAACCAGTGAAATCATTCCAGTGCGTGTGAAGTACATTCCTCATGATTCATCTTCATGACTATGCAATGCCACGAAGCAAAGGCCCTTTTCTGGTGTAAGTCAGGTTGGATAGATGTCTGTTTTGGGTCTGTACGTAGTTAATACTGTTGTTATCTACTTCCCCTGTCCCTCAGAGCTCCAGGTGTCCTCCACAATCTCCCTCCAGGAGGCCTTTGACAAGCTGGCTCCCCTGTCGGCGGGCATCATAGACCAGCTGAGTGTGACGCCCGGGTCGGAGGAGCCCATCAAGGTGACGGCCAGCGTCTACATCCCCTCCCAGGGCAGGCTGGTGTGTGGCAGAGAGGACGGAAGTATCATCCTGGTCCCCGCCACACAGACCGCCATCGTACAGCTGCTGCAGGGAGAACACATGCTGCGGAGAGGTGAGGGAGGAGGGGTCAGGGGAGAGTGTGGGTGAGGTCAGGGGAGAGTGTGGGTGAGGTCAGGGGAGAGTGTGGGTGAGGTCAGGGAGAGTGTGGGTGAGGTCAGGGAGAGTGTGGGTGAGGGGGAGTGGGGGTGGGAAAGGGGGAAAAGCAAAGGTGATACCTAAGACAGTTGCGGCGGCTGTATTACCGCCACACCGGCAGTCATGAGTCATGACCGCAGACAAATTCCACGTGACCTTTGAGTCATGGTAACCTCCTTTTAATAATAATAATAATAATATATGCCATTTAGCAGACGCTTTTATCCAAAGCGACTTACAGTCATGTGTGCATGAGTGGTCCCGGGGATCGAACCCACTACCCTGGCGTTACAAGCGCCATGCTCTACCAACTGAGCTACAGAAGGACCTTTTAATCACTCTGGACATGTGTTAGTAGTGCCCAGCTTCTTAAACAACCATCAGGTCCTAATGGCCTGGTACTCAGGGCTCTATTGTCCCTCCATCAGGTCCTAATGGCCTGGTACTCAGGGCTCTATTGTCCCTCCATCAGGTCCTAATGGCCTGGTACTCAGGGCTCTATTGTCCCTCCATCAGGTCCTAATGGCCTGGTACTCAGGGCTCTATTGTCCCTCCATCAGGTCCTAATGGCCTGGTACTCAGGGCTCTATTGTCCACCCATCAGGTCTTAATGGCCTGGTACTCAGGGCTCTATTGTCCACCCATCAGGTCCTAATGGCCTGGTACCCAGGGCTCTATTGTCCACCCATCAGGTCCTAATGGCCTGGTACTCAGGGCTCTATTGTCCCTCCATCAGGTCCTAATGGCCTGGTACTCAGGGCTCTATTGTTCCTCCATCAGGTCCTAATGGCCTGGTACTCAGGGCTCTATTGTTCCTCCATCAGGTCCTATTGGCCTGGTACTCAGGTCTATATTGTTCCTCCATCAGGTCCTAATGGCCTGGTACTCAGGGCTCTATTGTTCCTCCATCAGGTCCTGATGACCTGGTACTCAGGGCTCTATTGTTCCTCCATCAGGTTCTAATGGTCTGGTACTCAGGGCTCTATTGTTCCTCCATCAGGTCCTAATGGCCTTGTACTCAGGGCTCTATTGTTCCTCCATCAGGTTCTAATGGCCTGGTACTCAGGGCTCTATTGTTCCTCCATCAGGTCCTAATGGCCTGGTACTCAGGGCTCTATTGTTCCTCCATCAGGTCCTAATGGCCTGGTACTCAGGGCTCTATTGTTCCTCCAATCAGGTCCTAATGGCCTGGTACCCAGGGCTCTATTGTTCCTCCATCAGGTCCTATTGGCCTGGTACCCAGGGCTCTATTGTTCCTCCATCAGGTCCTATTGGCCTGGTACTCAGGTCTATATTGTTCCTCCAACAGGTCCTATTGGCCTTGTACTCAGGGCTCTATTGTTCCTCCATCAGGTCCTAATGGCCTGGTACTCAGGGCTCTATTGTTCCTCCATCAGGTCCTAATGGCCTGGTACTCAGGGCTCTATTGTTCCTCCATCAGGTTCTAATGGTCTGGTACTCAGGGCTCTATTGTCCCTCCATCAGGTCACTAATGACCTGGTACTCAGGAGCTCTATTGTCCCTCCATCAGGTCCTAATGGCCTGGTACTCAGGTCTCTATTGTCCCTCCATCAGGTCCTATTGGCCTGGTACTCAGGGCTCTATTGTCCCTCCATCAGGTCCTAATGGCCTGGTACCCAGGGCTCTATTGTCCCTCCATCAGGTCCTATTGGCCTGGTACTCAGGGATCTATTGTTCCTCCATCAGGTCACTAATGGCCTGGTACTCAGGGCTCTATTGTCCCTCCATCAGGTCCTATTGGCCTGGTACTCAGGGCTCTATTGTTCCTCCATCAGGTCCTAATGGCCTGGTACTCAGGGCTATATTGTTCCTCCATCAGGTCCTAATGGCCTGGTACTCAGGGCTCTATTGTTCCTCCATCAGGTCCTAATGGCCTGGTACTCAGGGCTCTATTGTTCCTCCATCAGGTCCTAATGGCCTGGTACCCAGGGCTCTATTGTTCCTCCATCAGGTCCTATTGGCCTGGTACCCAGGGCTCTATTGTTCCTCCATCAGGTCCTATTGGCCTGGTACTCAGGTCTATATTGTTCCTCCATTAGGTCCTATTGGCCTTGTACTCAGGGCTCTATTGTTCCTCCATCAGGTCCTAATGGCCTGGTACTCAGGGCTCTATTGTTCCTCCATCAGGTCCTAATGGCCTGGTACTCAGGGCTCTATTGTTCCTCCATCAGGTTCTAATGGCCTGGTACTCAGGTCTCTATTGTCCCTCCATCAGGTCCTATTGGCCTGGTACTCAGGGCTCTATTGTCCCTCCATCAGGTCCTAATGGCCTGGTACCCAGGGCTCTATTGTCCCTCCATCAGGTCCTATTGGCCTGGTACTCAGGGATCTATTGTTCCTCCATCAGGTCACTAATGGCCTGGTACTCAGGGCTCTATTGTCCCTCCATCATGTCCTATTGGCCTGGTACTCAGGGCTCTATTGTTCCTCCATCAGGTCCTATTGGCCTGGTACTCAGGAGCTCTATTGTTCCTCCATCAGGTCCTAATGGCCTGGTACTCAGGGCTCTATTGTTCCTCCAATCAGGTCCTAATGGCCTGGTACCCAGGGCTCTATTGTTCCTCCATCAGGTCCTATTGGCCTGGTACCCAGGAGCTCTATTGTTCCTCCATCAGGTCCTATTGGCCTGGTACTCAGGTCTATATTGTTCCTCCATCAGGTCCTATTGGCCTTGTACTCAGGGCTCTATTGTTCCTCCATCAGGTCCTAATGGCCTGGTACTCAGGGCTCTATTGTTCCTCCATCAGGTCCTAATGGCCTGGTACTCAGGGCTCTATTGTTCCTCCATCAGGTTCTAATGGTCTGGTACTCAGGGCTCTATTGTCCCTCCATCAGGTCCTATTGGCCTGGTACTCAGGGCTCTATTGTCCCTCCATCAGGTCCTATTGGCCTGGTACTCAGGGCTCTATTGTTCCTCCATCAGGTCCTATTGGCCTGGTACTCAGGGCTCTATTGTTCCTCCATCAGGTCACTAATGGCCTGGTACTCAGGGCTCTATTTTCGATAGGTAAAAGACTAGATTCAATTGAGAGAAGTCTGATTGATGGGTGAAAATATGATCACTTGCTGAGAGAACAGTTTGTGCAGCCTGAGGCGAGGAACGGAGCGCAATATATTTTATTTGCTACTTTTCTCAAATAATCAATAGCCCGTAGTCGTATCCTGCAGTCCATATATCTTGTGATTTCTAAGGTTTGTTTCATCAGGGTCTACAGTATTAGATTGGGGGTGGGGGGTTGTTTTAACACAGATTGGATCTCTGGATAAGAGCATGTGCAACATTACAATAAAGTCTTCTCTCGTTCCCAGGCTGGCCCCTCACCGCACCCTGCGGGGTCACCGTAACAAAGTGACGTGCCTGCTGTACCCCCACCAGGTGTCCCTCGCTACGACCAGCGCTCCCTGGTCTCCGGCGGTGTGGACTTCAGCGTCATCGTCTGGGACATCTTCACTGGGGAGATGAAGCACGTCTTCTGTGTCCACGGGGGAGAGATCACACAGATCCTGGTCCCGCCTGAGAACTGCAGCGTGAGTACTGTTCACACGTGTAGAAGTGTAGGGAATTTGTTTTTGATGTCTCCTCCCCAGCCCTCACTCTTTCATCAGTCTATTTTCTTGTGGGTGGGACTGTTATGAAAATATGGTTAAAAAATATATAAAAATCCCTTTTTAAATGATTTATAAAACAAAGACTAGTGGATTTTCCAGCATAGAGAGGTGAGGCCTCAGATTGATCGTTGATTCTAGTCCTGCCCTCTGATCTCACTCAATGATGCCTCCTGTTTCTTCTTAACAAAAGTGGAGAGGCCTGACACACACACACACACACACACACACACACACACACACACACACACACACACACACACACACACACACACACACACACACACACAGGCAAACATGCACAGACACACAGCCTCCATCCATCCACCTCACCCTCAGCAGCCTTGTTGTTCTTCTTCTATCCTGTCTGTCTGAATGACAGGCACCAACTTGGTGTCCATTACATGAGACTGGTCCACACTGTAAGTAAAGGTGTCTCTTCTGCTCTTAATGACCTGTTTAGTTATGCAGCTGCTTTAAAGCACGTCGATACTTAAGGAGCGGGACATTTAATTGATAACGTGAGAGAGAGAGAGAGCGAGGCTGGCGGGATGGAGGGATCCATAATCCCTGTTGGGGAGTTACCTGTGCCTGTCTGGCTCCTCCTCCTCGTCCTCCTTAGTACATCCAACATCCAAGCTGATTGGTTGATAAACATGACCCTGAGCAGCAGTCTTCTCCTGCGTTGTTAAAGGCTCTCTGTATTTCACCCATACACTTCCCACTGTCTGTCTATCCCTGCTCTTAGCCCTGGATACAGACTCTAGTCCTTTACAGTACAATGGCCTTGACGTGTGCTAGCTGGATGTGGTGAGGTGTGTGTTAGCTGGATACAGTATATCCCTGGTGAGGTGTGTGTTAGCTGGATGTGGTGTATCCCTGGTGGTGTATGTTAGCTGGATACAGTATATCCCTGGTGAGGTGTGTGTTAGCTGGATACGGTGTAACCCTGGTGAGGTGTGTGTGTGTTAGTTGGATGCAGTGTGACCCTGGTGAGGTGAGGTGTGTGTGTTAGTTGGATACAGTATAACCCTGGTGAGGTGTGTGTTAGCTGGATTCAGTATAACCCTGGTGAGGTGTGTGTTAGCTGGATACAGTATAACCCTGGTGAGGTGTGTGTTAGCTGGATACAGTATAACCCTGGTGAGGTGTGTGTTAGCTGGATACAGTATAACCCTGGTGAGGTGTGTGTTAGCTGGATACAGTATAACCCTGGTGAGGTGTGTGTTAGCTGGATACAGTATAACCCTGGTGAGGTGTGTGTTAGCTGGATACAGTATAACCCTGGTGAGGTGTGTGTTAGCTGGATACAGTATAACCCTGGTGAGGTGTGTGTTAGCTGGATACAGTATAACCCTGGTGAGTGTGTGTTAGCTGGATACAGTATAGCCCTGGTGAGGTGTGTGTTAGCTGGATACAGTATAACCCTGGTGAGGTGTGTGTGTGTTAGCTGGATACAGTATAACCCTGGTGAGGTGTGTGTTAGCTGGATACAGTATAACCCTGGTGAGGTGTGTGTTAGCTGGATACAGTATAACCCTGGTGAGGTGTGTGTTAGCTGGATACAGTATAACCCTGGTGAGTGTGTGTTAGCTGGATACAGTATAACCCTGGTGAGGTGTGTGTTAGCTGGATACAGTATAACCCCTGGTGAGGTGTGTGTTAGCTGGATACAGTATAACCCTGGTGAGGTGTGTGTTAGCTGGATACAGTATAACCCTGGTGAGGTGTGTGTTAGCTGGATACAGTATAACCCTGGTGAGGTGTGTGTTAGCTGGATACAGTATAACCCTGGTGAGGTGTGTGTTAGCTGGATACAGTATAACCCTGGTGAGGTGTGTGTTAGCTGGATACAGTATAACCCTGGTGAGGTGTGTGTTAGCTGGATACAGTATAGCCCTGGTGAGGTGTGTGTTAGCTGGATACAGTATAACCCTGGTGAGGTGTGTGTTAGCTGGATACAGTATAACCCTGGTGAGGTGTGTGTTAGCTGGATTCAGTATAACCCTGGTGAGGTGTGTGTTAGTTGGATACAGTATAACCCAGGCCCCTGCTGAGGTGTGGAGCCCGACTGATATGTGATTTTTGTATCTGATTCTGATTTTAAAGCGGAAATCTTCACTGATAACCAATATACCGTGTCTACCGATAGGTCCAATTTTATAGCTGTAATAAAACATAAAAAAAAAAAAAACATTTAAAAAATCTTTATAGATTGTGTTTAATACTGCGTATTAACATGCTGAAAAATCGAATTTCTTACATTTGAGGAAAGAACATTCATTTAAGCACCGCGTAATATTTAGGACTAATGGTGTTAGTCTCGTAAAAGGAGAATAAACTGCACACATTCCAGGAATAAACTTTCTTCTGAAGACATATTTTCAATGTATTGGTGTTTTAGCTGTGTTTTCGCTACGGTAAGGGTTAACGTTGGAGTTATAGGTGAGGGTTAGGTGAGGATTGAGGTTTGAGTTACCCCGAGGTTTGAGTTACCCCGAGGTTTGAGTTACCCCGAGGTTTGAGTTACCCCGAGGTTTGAGTTACCCCGAGGTTTAGTGTAGCGATGTCGCAAAGATTCCGTAAATGCACTCACCCGCGGTGAATGGCATCAAGTACACTCACACAGCCAGTTAGCTGGATAGATGTGGGTGGTGAATCTTAATTTGGACCAGTCCCTGACAAATAACAGCCCATACATCAATGCTGTATAGATGTGTTGGCTGATTGTGTCCGTCTTGCTGTAGAGTGCCAAGGCAAGATGGCTCTCAGGCTTACCTCTCCCAGGCTTACCTCTCCAGGCTTACCTCTCCAGGCTTACCTCTCCAGGCTTACCTCTCCAGGCTTACCTCTCCAGGCTTACCTCTTCAGGCTTACCTCTCCAGGCTTACCTCTCAGGCTTACCTCTCCAGGCTTACCTCTCCAGGCTTACCTCTCCAGGCTTACCTCTCCAGGCTTACCTCTCCAGGCTTACCTCTCCAGGCTTACCTCTCCAGGACAAATAAAGTCCTAGTCTATGAAGAACGGCTAGTTTCCTCAATCGTTTTCTCTGCGTCTTACATCGGTCCTTGTTCGGTGGATTGAAAAAGCTGATACAAATACGTGGGTAAAAGGATAATATCGGTCAGGCTCTCTAGCCTGGTGTGGTGTGGGGTTGATGGGTAATTGCCCTGCAGCTGCGGCAGCAGCCGGTGGAGGCAGGAGGGACGACTGTGATGAAGAGTGATGTGTCCTTGTATTCCCGACATCCCCCTCTCTCCTCTCCTTCCCTCCTCACCCCCTCTCATCTCTCATCTCTCATGGTCAAGGTTTCCTATGCCACTACATCAACACTCAGAACATTGCCTGTCAGCGCTCATCACCATTTAGTCTGCTTTCAGTTCCTCTCCCTACCTACCTCCTCCGTCTCTCCCTCCCCTCCGTCCTCTCCCTCCCTCCGTCTCTCCCTCCCTCCGTCTCTCCCTCCCTCCCGTCTCTCCCTCCCTCCCGCCCGTCTCTCCCTCCCTCCCCGCCGTCTCTCCCTCCCTCCGCCCGTCTCTCCCTCCCTCTCCCCGTCTCTCCCTCCCTACCTCCCGCCGTCTCTCCCTCCCTCCCGTCGTCTCTCCCTCCCTACCTCCCTCCCGTCTCTCCCTCCCTACCTCCCTCCGTCTCTCCCTCCCTACCTCCCTCCGTCTCTCCCTCCCTACCTCCCTCCGTCTCTCCCTCCCTACCTCCCTCCGTCTCTCCCTCCCTACCCTCCCTCCGTCTCTCCCTCCCTACCTCCCTCCCGTCTCTCCCTCCCTACCTCCCTCCGTCTCTCCCTCCCTACCTCCCTCCGTCTCTTCCCTCCCTACCTCCCTCCGTCTCTCCCTCCCTACCTCCCTCCGTCTCTCCCTCCCTACCTCCCTCCGTCTCTCCTCCCTACCTCCCTCCGTCTCTCCCTCCCTACCTCCCTCCGTCTCTCCCTCCTACCTCCCTCCGTCTCTCCCTCCCTACCTCCCTCCGTCTCTCCCTCCCTCCCTCCCTCCGTCTCTCCCTCCCTCCCTACCTCCGTCTCTCCCTCCCTCCCGACCTCCCTCCCGACCTCCCTGCGTCTCTCCCTCCCGACCTCCCTCCCGACCTCCCTCCCGACCTCCCTCTGTCTCTCCCTCCGTCTCTCCCTCTGCTTTGTAGACAACAGGTGTAGACTAATAGTGAAATGCTTACTTACGGGTCCTCTTCAAACAATGCAGAGTTAAAGATAAAATAGACAATGACAGGGTTATATACAGGAAGTAGGAAATAACATGGCTATATATAGGAAGTAGGAAATAACATGGCTATATACAGGAAGTAGGAAATAACATGGCTATATACAGGAAGTAGGAAATAACATGGCCATATGCAGGAAGTAGGAAATAACATGGCTATATACAGGAAGTAGGAAATAACATGGCTATATACAGGAAGTAGGAAATAACATGGCTATATACAGGAAGTAGGAAATCACATGGCTATATACAGGAAGTAGGAAATCACATGGCTATATACAGGAAGTAGGAAATCACATGGCTATATACAGGAAGTAGGAAATCACATGGCTATATACAGGAAGTAGGAAATAACATAGCTATATACAGGAAGTAGGTAATAACATGGCTATATACAGGGAGTACCAGTACCAAGTTGGTGTGTAGGGGTTGGAAGTAATTGAGATAGATATGTTCATGTAGGTGGGGGTAAAGTGACTAGGCAACAGGATAGACAGTAGCAGCTGTGTGTGTGTGTGTGTGTGTGTGTGTGTGTGTGTGTGTGTGTGTGTGAAGAGTCAGTGCAAAAGAGTTAATGCAACAATGGATAATTGCAGGTAGTCCGAGTAGCCATTTTGATTGTGGTCAAATGCAAAGCAGTTGCCATACCAAGCGGGGATGCAGCCAGTCAAGATTCTGTAAGACTTTTTGAGGATCTGAGGGCCCGCGCCAAATCTTTTCAGTCTCCTGAGGGGGTTGGTGTGTTTGGACCATGATAGTTCGATGGTGATGTGGACACCAAAGAACTTGAAACTCTCGACCCGCTCCGATACAGCCCTGTCGATGTTAATAGGAGCCTGTTCGGCCCACCTTTTCCTGTAGTCCACAATCAGCTCCTTTGTCTTGCCGAAGAGGGAGAGGTTGTTGTTCTGGCCTGACCTCCTCCCAATAGGATGTCTCATCGTTGTTGGTAATCAGGCCTTCCACTGTTGTCGTCGGTGAACTCAATGATGGTGTTGGAGTCGTGTTTGGCTACGCAGTCGTGGGTGAACAGGGAGTACAGGAGGGGACTAAGCATTAGAGGTCGACCGATTATGATTTTTCAATGCCAATTTATTGGAGGACCAAAAAAGCAGATTAATCGACCCAATTGTTTTTATTTATTTATTTTTGTAATAATGACAATTACAACAATACTGAATGAACACTTATTTTAACTTAATATAATACATCAATAAAATCAATTTAGCCTCAAATAAATAATGAAACATGTTGAATTTGGTTTAAATAATGCAAAAACAAAGTGTTGGAGAAGAAAGTAAAAGTGCAATATGTGCCATGTAAGAAAGCTAATGTTTCTGTTCCTTGCTCAGAAGATATGAAAGCTGGTGGTTCCTTTTAACATGAGTATTCAATATTCCCAGGTAAGAAGGTTGAGGTTGTAGTTATTATAGGAATTATAGGACTATTTCCCTCTATACCATTTGTATTTCATTAACCTTTGACTATTGGATGTTCTTGAAGGCACTTTAGTATTGCCAGTGTAACAGTATAGCTTCCATCCCTCTCCTCGCTCCCACCTGGGCTCGAACCAGGAACACATCGACAACAGCCACCCTCGAAGCAG